>NC_080741.1:28139756-28442787 GCF_020826845.1 Diceros bicornis minor
TCAAGCAAAGAATATTTTCAAGTCCTTTCACAAAACAATATTCTTAGGAAAAGCTGCACTATACTTTGTTCACAGAAAGTCAGCCTTCTGTAATAGGAAAAGCATGTAGATTTTGATGTTAGACAGACTTGGGTTCACACCCTGGTTCTGTCAATTACTTGCCATGTAATATTTTGTGTACTGCTTAACTGAGTCTCAGTTTTCTCATCTGTAATATGGGAATAATAATGACTTATTTAACTCAATGGGTTGTTTATGGTGATTATAGAATATATGTAAATCATCTTACACATAGGAAGTGCTAAAATAAATGGGAAGTATTCATATATAAAAAGAAATCATACTGATATGCTAAAATACCTCAGTAGACTAGAAGAAATAAAGAGGATATGCTGACAAAAGGATTATAATTTCTTTGAAAGTCATCCTCATTTGATCTTTCCTCTCTCTTCTCACTGCTATCAGCCCTCTGTTCGCTGCTCTCTCTCATCTGATCATGAAAATGCCTTCATAAGACTTGTCCTCATCCCCACCCTCCTAACTCCATCATACCTGGTTATTTAGCATCCAGATCAATCTACCTAGTAATACATCCCATTGATAAAATAATTTCCCCTTTCAAAAACTTTGGGTAACACTCAGTTACATATCAAATAAATCGAGACTTCTGAATCTGATATTTAAGGCTCTCCACAACTTTGCACAAATTGCTTTTTCTATCTGATCTCTCCTGATTCACCTACACATACGTCGTATTTCAGTCAATGTGACCTACTCGCTGTTGCAACCATATTGAGGGAGGGGAGCTTCAAAACGGTAAAACAGTAACGCAACTGGAGTGAGCTGGGTACTCAGCTTAAGGGGCAGATGTCTAAATTTGGTAGCTATTTACCACTAATTCTCCCTCCAGAAAGAAATTCTATTTTTCTCTACAATCTGCCTTCCTTTTTTGTCTCAGAGAATTGTGTCATATCCATTAAAAATTGAGGTACTATAAGGTGGTCTGAGCTAGGATGCTTAGGATGGAAGTGATCTTGGTGTTACAGGAAACAGAAAGAACACACAGAGATCTAAGTGAGAGCCTTTGGCCTGGGGTGAGAGGAGCAACTAAATCTACCGAGGGGACTTTCTGCATACCCACACAAAGGTACTGTACATCAGAAAATGCGAAATGCCCACCAGGGGATGAGAAAGACACTAACGTGAGCTCAAAGGGCATACATTTCCAGATTGTGGTCAGGGTGACAAAAAAGCAGGCTTCCACATCCTATCTTTAATGATGCCACTTTCGATTACCCGTATTATAAAATATGAGTTTTATTGTGTGATTTTAAGCTGACGTCTAATGCAAAGAATATGGGGTGCTCAATCACGAAAGCCTCAGTTGATGTTCACAGCAGCATCACTTGCTGCCATGGTGATGGCAGCTCCTGTGAAGTTTCAAAAATCTGAAAAACGGATCAGCCTCTTGATTATTTGTGTTCCCTGGGAAACCAGGGAAAGTTCCAGCTTCTAAGGGGCTTGGCATTGTACTAATAACACACAGTCTAAGCCTTCTAGCCCCTCCCTGCTTGTCATGCCACGCCTTCTACCTGCAACTTGCCCTGTTAAAACCTTTCCCAGCCTTCTGGATCCAGCTCAATGGCATGTCCACCGCAAAGCACCCCTCATTCCCCACTCCTTTTCCCTGGCAGAAAGTTTCTCCTCCTTCAATTCTTCCTCTATATTATAGCACAGTCTGGTAGTTAGTTGTTCTCGTGTTACAGTCCCTTTTATACTTACACCAAAAAGAGGGGGAGGGTTGATTTGGTTTTGGTTTTGTGATTTTGTTAGTCCCCTACAGTTCCTAGTACAGGGCCTCATGTACAGGAGGCACTCAGTAAACACTGACTACAAAAATGATTCAAAACAAAGTATGTGTCAGCACCCCAAGTCATTTCTTGGAATTAAGGGAGATCATTTGAAGTGAGCCTTGAAGGCTGGGTAAGGAACAATGGACAAAGTGAAGGAGAAGATACAGTAGGAAAGTATTCTCTCAGCAGAAAGAATTCTGTGTGCTAAGGCAGGGAGGTCAGAAACAGCACAGCATGGTTAGGAAACCACAATAAACTGAGCATGACTGGAGTGCAGCGATATTCACTCAAATGTCAGAAGACACCAAAGGGTAAGTCTGACGTGCTAACAGAATTTGTAGAGAATGTTTCTCATGTGAGACAATGCTGGGATTGCAATCCATCTCATACCCCTTTCTGGAGCTAAAATTATCTCAATAAAACAATTTACTCAAAATAACTCCCACTGTGGCTATAGACACTGTGTTTCTTCATTCTTTTCATTCTCCAAATAGACAAGCACTGATAACACTTCCAAACCACTGGTCAGAAACCTGAAAGGTTTCTAGAAGAGCCATACCACCTCTAAAATCTATCATAATTCTAATGCCAGCCTTCTCCGAAAAGCAAACAGATTTGTGCTTCCGAACGTATTTATAAGTCAATTGTCTGGAACTCAGGACACAGACACCACGGAAAAGATGGCAGTTAATTTCCATGGCTCATTCATGGTGTTCAGGCTTTGGGCTCAGTGATTGTTCCCCTACTCTACACTGTCTCCCATTCTTCTTTCTTTTTTAATTTCAGTTTTCACTGAAGTGCCGTACTCTTCATTGAATGTCGCACTCACATGTGCATTTATCCATAGCGTCATGTTATACAAGTAATACCTAGAAGCACTCACTTCCGGAGCTCAGTATCATCAATATATCCAATTCACATAGCCAAGGACTGTTATAAATATGTAGCAACATGAGTACATCTAACCTTTTCCACATTCATAAATCATTGGCACAATAAGGTCAGAGTCGCTGAGGGCTGCTATCCATGGAAGGCCGCAAGATCTAACCAACATTGGCAAAAAGATTTTAGTTGCTTTTGGATCTGCCTCATCTCCCTCACAAAACTATAAGCTCCTCAAGCTTCTCCTTTAAAGTAGGGCATGGTTTTCATTCATCACTCTATAGATCATTGCACTTAATAACAACTCACAGTTATTGAGCCCTTACTATGTGCCATGCACTCTGCTACGTACTTTCCATGTATTATCTCAACCCTGGTAAGATAAATACTATCAACGTCATCTTCATTATACATTAGGCAGGTGAATTAACCTTCCCACAGCCATCTAGCTTATCAGTGGCAGATCCAGAACTCAAATCCAAGCCTTTTGATTCCAAACACCATGATTTTTCATTCTGTGTTATACTTAACACTTCTCATCTGCTACAATGACTTGTATGTTCAATGATTTATTGAACAAAAACGTGACAGTTGATACACATCAGACAAAATTCCTTATTTCATATGTCAGCAGAAGAGTTGAGGAATCCTAAAACCATCATCCTAGGCCACGTGGCAGCCAGATTTCATTCCTCACCTGCATGCAACATAGTTGTTTAAAGGAAATTGACTTTTGCATAATGTCATTAAATTATTTCACTCTCAGTAATTCTCAACATTAAAAAATACCTACACAAGGGGCTGGCCCAATGGCTTAGTGGTTAGGCTCACATGCTTCACTTTGGTGGCCCAGGGTTCGCAGGTTCGGATCCCAGGCACAGACCTGCACACCACTTATCAAGCCATGCTGCAGTGGCATCCCATATGCAAAATAGAGGAAGATGGGCACAACTGTTAGCTCAGGGATAGTCTTCCTCAGCAAAAAGAGGAAGATTGGCAATGGATGTTAGCTCAGGGCTGATCTTCCTCACCAATAAAAAAAAAAGAAAGAAAGAAAATACCTATGCAAGATGTCAGTTCCCTGGGAAACCAGGGAAAGACAAATTGATCTACGGATTCAATGCAATTCCAATGAAAATCCCAGCAAGTTATTTTGTGGATATTAACACACTGACTCTAAAGTTTATGTGGAGAGGCAAAAGACCCAAAATAGTCAACACAATATTGAAAGAAAAGAACAAAGTTGGAGGACAGACACTACCTGACTTCAAGACTTATTGTAAAGCTACAGTATTCAAGACAGTGTGGTATTGGTGAATGGATAGACAAATATATCAGTGGAAAAGAATAGAGATCCCAGTAACAGACCCACATAAATATAGCCAACTAATCTTTGACCAAGAAGCAAATGCAATACAATGGAGCAAAGATAGTCTTTTCAACAAATGGTGCTAGAACAACTGGACATCCACATGCAAAAAAATGAATCTAGACACAGGCTTTACACCCTTCACAAAAATTAACTCAAAATGGATCATACCCCTAAATGTAAAATGCAGAACTATTAAATTCCTAGAAGATAACATAGGAGAAAATCTAGATGACCTTGGGTATGGTGATAACTTTTTAGATACAACACCAAAGAGATAATCTACAAAAGAAATAATTAATAAGCTGGACTTCATTAAAATTAAAAACTTCTGCTCTGCAAAAGACAATGTCAAGATACTGAGAAGACAAGCCACTGACAGGGAGAAAATATGTACAAAAGACACACCTGATAAAAGACTGTCATCCAAAATATACAAAGAACTCCTAAAACTCAACAATAAGAAAACAAACAAACCAATTTAAAAATGAGCCAAAGACCTTAACAGATGTCTCATCAAAAAAGATATACAGATAACAAATAAGCGTATGAAAAGACACTCCACATATGTCATCAGGAAATGCAGATTAAAACTACAGTGTGTCACTAATCATCAGGGAAATGTAAATCAAAACCACCATGAGATATCACTTCATATCTGTTAGAATGGCTATTATCAAAAAGACAAGAAATAACAAGTGTTGGTGAGGATGTGAAGAAAAGGGAATCCTTGTGCATTGTTGGTTGAAATGTAAATTGGTGCAGCCACTATGCAAAACAGTATGGAGATTCTTCAAAAAATTAAAAATAGAACTATCATATGATCCAGCAATTCCACTTCTAGATATTTATCTGAAGGAAGTGAAAACACTAACTTGAAAAGATATCTGCACCCTCATGTTTATTGCAGCATTATTTACAATAACCAAGATATGGAAACAACCTAAGTGTCCATTGAGAGATGAATGGGTAAAAAAAAAAAAATTACACACACACACATAACACACACAATGGAATATTATTCAGCCATTAAAAAGAAGGAAATCTTGCTACAACATGGATGGACGTTGAGGGCATTATGCTAATTGAAATAAGTCAGACAGAGAAAGAAAATACCGTATGATCTCACTTATACGTGGAATGTAAAAAAAAAAAAAAAAAAAACTCATGGATACAGAGAACAGATTGGTGGTTGCCAGAGGCAAGGGGTGAGGGATGAGTGAAATGAGTGAAGATGGGCAAAAGGTACACACTTCCAGTTATAAAATAAATAAGTTCTGGGGATGTAATGTACAAGACGGTGACTATAGTTAATAACATTGTATTGTATATCTGAAAGTTACTAAGAGAGCAATTCTTAGAAGTTCTCATGACAAGAAAAAAAAATTTGTAACTATGTGTGGTGTTGATGCCGTGGTGGATGTTAACTAGACTTACTGTGGTGATCATTTTGCAATATATACAAATATCAAATCATTATGTTATATACCTGAAACTAACATAATGTTATATGTCAATTATATCACATATAAAAATATTTTTCAAAGAAAACATGAAGAATAATACAGTAACCATTTATGCTCTTACTACCCAGCTTCATCCAGTCTTAACATTTTGTTATGCTTTCTTCAAATATATTTTTTCATAAATAAAACATTATAGAAAAAAAAACTATAGCGTGATACCATTATACATCTATTAGAATGGCCAAAATCCAGAACGCTGCCACACCAAATGCTGACAAAGATGCAGAGTAATAGGAATCAAATTCATTGCTGGTGGGAGTGCAAAATAGTACAGCCACTTTGGAAGTTAGTTTGGCAGTTTCTTATAAAAGTAAATATACTCTTATCATATGATCTAGCAATCGCACTCCTTGGTATTTACTCAAATAAGTTGAAAAATTATGTCCATGAGGGCCGGCCCTGTGGCATAGTGATTAAGGTCACCACGCTCTGCTTCAGTGGCCCAGAGTTTGTGGATTCGGATCCCAGGAGCAGATCTACACCACTCGTCAGCCATGCTGAGGCAGCAACCCACATACAAAATAGAGGAAGATTGGCACAGATGTTAGCTCAGGGCTAATCTTCCTCAAAAAAAAAAAAAATTATGTCCCCAAAAAACCTGCACACAGATGTTTACAGCAGCTTTATTCAACCAAACAACCAAGATGTCCTTCAGTACGTGAATGGATAAATGAACTATGTTTCATCAGACAATGGAATACTATTCAGCACTAAAAAGTAATGAGCTATCAATCTATGAAAAGACATGGAGGAACATTAAATGCATATTAATAAGTGAAAGAGGCCAATTTGAAAAGTCTACATACTGTTTGAATCCATTTATGTGACATTCTGGAAAAGACAAAACTATGGAGATAGTACAAAGTTCAGTGGCTGCCAGGGGTTGCATGGGGGAAGGATGAATAGGTAGAGCACAGAGGATTTTTAGGGCAGTGAAAATATTCTGTATGATAACATAACGAGGATACATGTCATTATACATTTATCCAAACCCACAGAAGGTACACCAAGAGTGAACTGTAATATACGTAAACTGTGGACTTTGGATGATTGTGATGTCAGTGTAGGTTTATCAATTGTAACAAATGCATCACTCTGGTGGAGAACGTTGATACTGGGGAGGCTATGCATGTGTAGGGGCAGGGGGCTTATGGGAACTCTCTGTACTTTCCCCTCAATTTTCCTATGAACCTAAAGTTGCTCTAAAAAAGTCTTTTTAAAAAACCTATATAATATTAAATTTTATAACTAGTTTTCATGACTATTAGACTTTTCCACTCCTTGCCTACTCGAATTTTTAAATCAGTTTCCCAGTAATTCATTTTAATAAACTTTTTTGCTTATAAAAGTCTACTTTCAAGATTATATGAGGGGCCAGCCCCGTGGCTTAGTGGTTAAGTGCGCGCGCTCCACTACTGGCGGCCCGGGTTCGGATCCCGGGCACACACCGACGCACCACTTCTCTGGCCATGCTGAGGTCACATCCCACATACAGCAACTAGAAGGATGTGCAGCTATGACATACAACTATCTACTGGGGCTTTGGGGGAAAAAATGAGGAGGATTGGCTGTGGATGTTAGCTCGGAGCGGGTCTTCTTCAGCAAAAAGAGGAGGATTAGCATGGATGTTAGCTCAGGGCTGACCTTTCTCACAAAAAAAAAAAAAGGAAAAAAGAATTAAAAAAAAAAGATTATATGAAATTATTTTCTTTAAAAAATGTTTAACTTTCCACGTGGTAAGGCAACTCATTTTCATTCAAGGAAGAAATGGCCCTTTATATATTTGATTTGTTGGCCAATCTTGCATCATTTTTTAAAATCACTATTATTTGAGGTAAACAAGCTTTGTATAACAGGCTTAGCATTTGCAAACAATTAATTTTACAGATAGAGATAACACCTCGGCATTAGCATTATGTGCATTTGACAATGCAAACACATCTATTTGCATACTTACCCTCACATTTTCAAACATATCCTTATTAGAGGCAGTTTTAGGAAAAACATAGTCTCTCTGGGATTTATGTTGTTAAACATTAAATTTATTTAAAAATGCTTCTTTATTCGTCTTGATACAATTTTATCCTCATAATCCAGAGATGCAAAATTATTACTGGAAATTTACGCAGAGAACTTAGTTAAATATTATAGAATCTTTGGATCTCAGACCTCCTCTTACATCATTACCAAGACCTTAGATAAACTGTCCTATCCAAAAATCATATTTATTCTGTTTTTCCCATCCCTCAAGACCCTGTCTCCACAGACACGTCTTAAAGAGGAAATCAAGAATAATTCACACAATTTCATTTATGGTCTTTTTTCAAGGTTTGTAATTGTAACCACTTTTGACAAAATTTCAAGGATATATTAAAGGACTTCATTTTTTGTCTATTTCCCAATGTGCATGGCTCTAAATTAGCAGTCAAATCCTTGGTATTAGCTAAAATGAAAGGACAAATAGCAACTCACACCTTTATTTTCTATTCTGACTTAACTACATGCCTTTTCTCTTCCTTTCATGTCGGTCAGCCATTCTAGGCAAGTATAGCCACTGATAGTCTTCCAACACAGTGTTATACTACCAAGGAGGCTCCACCAGTCAAATGAAGCAATAACAGTTACCTAATCTTTATTACACATAGCTAAAGATTTCTAAATTTCAAGTATGAAAATGTGCAGTAAAGAAGTAATTAGTGAATCATAGATATCTCTAACTATTTTATTTTCATACATGAACCTCAATATAATAGTTCCAGGAAAGTAATTGGGATTATTTCAAAATCCTGCCAAAAAAATATTTGATGAAACTCAGCTTTCATTTCTCAATTTCCTCAGTTTTTAAAAATGAATACAAGTTTACTTCCTTAAAATGATTGTATAAAATACAACCTCAAATTTAAGAAATAATGTTATGCTTAATGGTATAAATCAGGAGCAGGATAAAGATGCTTATTATTATCACTGCCATTAAACACTATTTTGTAATGTTAGCCAACACAATTAGATAAGAAATTAAAAATAAGAATATAAATATTGAAATAGAAGAAACAAATTTTTAATTAGCTACAGATAATATGACTATTTGGAAGATTCAAAATAATCTATTTAAAAATCATTAAAGTAGTAAGGTACGTCTTGAAGAAAATTGTTAAAAAAATTAATATGCAAAATCAATATCTTTCCTTCACAGATATCTCCCTACTTTTACGCATAATCCATTTCTGAAAAACACTACCAAAGTCAAACAATGAATCTACACTACAATAGAGAAAATGTGGGGTAGAACAAAAAAGTTTTATGAACATATTAAGTAAGTAGAGGTGTATAATTAGTAAGTTAGACAATAAATAACGCAATTAAAAATGAAGCACTTATGTACATTTTCATACTAATCCCTAAAAGCTGGCCTGCTCTTTTCTGGTTCCTGAATTACTTTTCTCACAGTGGAAGAAAAGGAAGAAATCTTGGCTCCTATATGGTACATCAGTGTCAAAGCTCATTAGTTCCTTTTGTGCATCAATTTTCTCTCATTTTTGTGTTGTTATCTTAGGTAAGGATCTTCTTTGCATAGGAATTCAGAAGCATATTTATTTGGTAAAATCTTCACCAAATCTTCAGCTAGGACTGGAGCTAGTTAGAACAGAATAGAACCATAGTTTTACTGAGCCTAGAATCATAAAACAATTATAAAACCCCCAATTACAACTCACCTTTTAGACACAATCTTTAATTCCATTTTTCCAACATTTCATATACATGCTTTAATCTTGTTCACTTCCTTCACAATTGAACACAATTGCATATAGACAACGAGTAGTTGGTTGAAAGTAGTTTGAACTTTTTGGCATGTCTGAATATTTTGCTTTTGCGTCAATTGTACCTAATTTTAGGGGACTTATGATTTTTGTCACTAGTATTAGCATTTTTATTTTTCATTTTTTCCATTCATTTTTATAAAACTCAACTAGTAACTGCAAGGAGGCAGGTCACCACGAAAAATAGCTCAATTGTGTGTTCATTACTTGAGAGATACAAGTCCAAATTCTGAAAATGAAAAGCAGTTTAGTGGTATCATTACACTATATAACGTGGAAACGCACATGTTGCATGAGACACAAAATTACAAAAGATAAGGATGATCATAGAAACAAAAATAAAGAGAAATTTTAATTCAAAAAAATTTTGCATGAGCAATTTAAAAAGTTAAAAATTTCATAATAAATTTGTTCTAGTTGTCTATTGCTATGTAATTAATATCCCTAGGGCCCGGCCCAGTGGCACAAGCAGCTGGATGCGCGCGCTCTGTTGCGGCGGCCCAGGGTTCACCAGTTCGGATCCCAGGCGTGCACTGACACACCACTTGGCAAGCCACGCTGTGGCGGCGTCCCACATAAAGTGGAGGAAGATGGGCACGGATGTTAGCCCAGGGCCAGTCTTCTTCAGAAAAAAAAAAAAAAGAGGAGGATTGGCAGATGTTAGCACAGGGCTGATCTCCTCACAAATAAATAAATAAATAAATATCCCTAAAACTTAGTGGCCTGCAAAAATAACAATCATGTTATTATCTCTCATGATGTCTTAGGATCAGGCGTTTAGACAGGCCTGAGCTGGAAGGTTTTAGCTCAGGGTCTCTCTTGAGGATGCAGTCAGATAGTGACTGGAGCTGAAGCAGCAGGTCGTGGGAACAGCTACGGGCTGGTATCTCTTTCTTTCTCTTTATTATAGTCTCAGGGCTTCTACAGGCAGTCTCTCCACATCCTACTTCAGGATCCCTCACAAAATGGCAGCCTCAAGGCAACTAAAGGCCTTAAGAGTAAGTATTCTAACCAAGAAAAGCTGCATCATGGCCTAGTCTTTTATGGAAAGAAAAAGCCTTCTATGGCCTATCCTCAGAAGTCACACAGCATCACTTCCACTGCATTCTCTGGGTTACAAGTAAGTCATAAACCCACCCAGATTGAAGGGGAGGGGAATTAGGCTTTATCTCTTGATGGGGGCATAGCAAGATTCTACAAAAGGGTATGGCATGGTAAATAATATTGTGACCGTGTTTAGAAAAACAATCAGCCACAAAACGTAATAGGAGCTATGCAGAACCCACATGGAGAGAATTACATAATCTTAACAAAAATAATTAAAAAGAGACAATTAATAAGCATATGAAAAGATGCTCCACATAATATGTCATTAAGGAATTGGAAATTAAAACAATGAGATGCCACCAAACACCTATTAGAATGGCCAAAATCCAGAACACTGACAACACCAAATGCTGGTGAAGATGTGGAGCAACAGGAACTCTCATTCATTGCTGGTGGGAATGCAAGATGATACAGCCACTTTAGAAGAGAGTTTGGTGGTTTCTTACAAAACTAAATATACTCTTACCATATAATCCAGCAATCATGCTCTTTGGTATTTATTCAAATGAGTTGAAAAATTATGTCCACACAAAAACCTGCACATGGATGTTTACAGAAGCTTAATTCATAATTGCCAAAACTTGGAAGGAACTAAGATGTCCTTCAGTAAGTGAATGGATAAACTGTGGTACATCCAGACAATGGAATATCATTCAGTGCTAAAAAAGAAATAAGCTATCAATCCATGAAAAGTCAGGGAGGAAACTTAAATGCATATTACTAAATGAAAGAGGCCAATCTGAAAAGGCTACACACTGTATGATTCTAACTATGTAATATTCTGGAAAAGGAAAAAAACTATGGGGACATTTAAAATATCAGTGGTTGCCAGGCATGGGGGGGGGTTGAATAGGTGGAACACAGAGGATTTTTAGGGCAGTGAAACTATTCTGTATGATAATATAATGGCGGATACATGTTATTATACATTTGTCAAAACCCATAGAATAAAAACACCAAGAGTAAACCCTAATGTAAACTATGGACTTTGGGTGATGATGATGTATCAACGTAGGTTCGTCACTTATAACAAATATACCCTCTGATGTTGATAGTAGGGGAGGCTGTGCATGTGTATGGGCAGGCAACATATGGAAACTCTGTACTTTCCACTGAATTTTGTTGTGAACCTACCACTACTCTAAAAAACAAAGTCTGTTTAAAAAAGAGAGAGATTTGTGTTAACAAATGTTCTTGGATGGTACGACTTGATATCATAGAGATGCCATTGCCCCCAACACAAATTTATCAGCTTAGCACAATCTCAATCTAAACTCCAATGGGATTTTATTTTGAAACTTGACAAAATGATTTTAAGTTGATCTTGAAAAGTAAAGTGTTTATGTGAGGACTGACTTAAAGAGTCAAAGGCCAAAAGAAATTATCACTCCATAGGAATAATGTGAGGATTGAAGGAATTGCCAGGGGTAGAGCACTCAGAAAGTATCTAGACTATAACAATCACTCAATAAATGTTAGCTATTCTTTCCATCATTAGACATAAATAAAATATTGTTACTCTATATAATGATCTTCAAGGTATAAAAAGAGAATAAAAATGGTCTTATGTGAAATATCTGGGACTAATGTATTCCTTTAGTAAAGGAAAAGAAAGACAGGGTTTGTAACTAGAGGGGGAAGAGAAGTCCAGAGGGATAGTTTTAAGATAAAAAAAATTAACGTATTTGTGAGCTGTGTGTATGAGTCTGTGGCGAGGGGGAAAATGATGGTACATGAGGGTTAGAGGATAATTGCTGGAGCCCTTTCCTTCAGTAGATAATAGAGACTAGAGTATAAGAACGCCATGCACATGGGGAGGATTGACCCTGCACTAGCCCTGCACTGAGATCCCTACTCTCAGGAGAGGGGTCAGCTTATATGGGCACAGACACTAGCAGGGAGGTAGATGGTCAAGTCTAGTAGATCAGGATCTCTGGGAGCGGAGCCCAGCACACTGCATTCTAACACACTCCCTAAATGATCCTTCTTCTCAACAGAGTTTGGAAACCACTGCTCTATACAGCACATGCATTTAATTTATGGGGAAACTGAGGCCCAAAGAAATGGAAATAATTGCCCAAGGTCAGACAGCTCTTTGCAGCATAATCAGAATTAGCTTCCACCCTTTTTTGTTTTCACTATACAAAATGAATCAATAAAGTAAAAGCAACTTTTATATAGAGTTATTTAAGGTTATTCCATAACCCCTTAGTCATTTGGACGTAATAAGAACAATCTAAATCAAATTTTCCAGCTTTTACAATTCACTGTGAAATATGACACTCAGTTAATGGTATTAAAACCTAAATGGAAGAAGAGTTACTTGGCTTAGAAACTCTCTCAAACTCCAAAACACGACTATGAATAGTTCCCTACATTATACACAAATAATTCCATTTAAGAATTCCACTCAAGATGACTCACCTCTCTATTAAAAAAAAAAGTTCCACTATGCCAGTTATTAAACGTTGCTGATTGGTTTAGGATACAGTTTTATAGTTGTTTACTAAAACACTTTTCCTTAGGTGTAGACTAAATTAGTGACCTATATTGTCTCATCGGTTCCAAATTAAGCTCACTCAGAAGAATTACTCCTTTAGCATGGATTAAACACGTGCATGCGTAGCAACACACTTTTTTTTTGAGGAGGATTGGCCCTGCGCTAACATCTGTTGCCAATCTTCCTCTTTTTTTTTTTCTTTTCTCCTCAAAGCCCCATTACACATTTGTGTGTCATAGTTGTAGAGTTGTAGCTCTCCTGTGGGGAACACTGTCTGAGCATGGCTTTATGAGCGGTGAGTAGGTCCACTCCCAGGAACCGAACTCGGCGAACTCCAGGCCACCGAAGTGGAACGTGCAAACTTAACCACTGTGCCACCGGCCGGCCCCACAACGCACTTTTAATGAAGAATCTTCTTAAGTGTATAAAATGTAAAGCCCTCTCATATTAATATTTCTCTAGTTATAAATTTGGAATATATTCTTCCATGCACCACCACCTTCTCAAAAGGATCATAAAGATGACCAATGTTAGTACTGAGAGAAAAAGGTAGAAAGACACACAACTTAAAGCCCAAGTAGCTGATGACATTTAGTGTGAGGCATCTGAGAACCAAGCTATCCACTCACTGGGCTGAAAAGTCAATCTCTAGACATGAGAATTGATTTCTTTGTACATGTGTGTATTTTGGTTAGTGATGAGATAGCCAAAAGTTATATCAATGGAGAGGTATCTCCCACTATTAAAAAACAACAACAACAACAAATAACATAAAAAACAACCCACCTCTTCTGGGATTGATTACTAACATAATTCACATCTCATGCCAAGCTGTCAGTATTTAATGATTTTTTAACAGAAAATTCTTTGTTGATTTCAACCCTATGATATATGAAAAACTCCATTACCGAGCCCTTGAGCTACGCAAACCCATTTTATCCGTTTAGCAACTAAAAGTGTGTTTAAAATAATTACTGATGGCCTTGTTTGCAACTTTTCCAAGAGGATTACCTGACTTTGTGACATCGTAACCCCTGCAACAAAAGTGAAGCAGTGGCCACACTCAGCACCTATCCTTCCTGGAATGAGGGTGTGGAAGGAGTGAGCAGAGACTTGGAATCAAGACTAAGCAAAGGGGACAAGGGTGAGGCAAATATCAAAACCAAGACGCGATATCTAGGATCAGTTCATTCTACAAAGACCATGAAAGCCAACTGTTGGGGGCTGAGGGCATGTCTGAGACATCACAGTTTCTGGGCAAGGTCCACAATCCTCTTCTGAAGAGTTCCTTAGGCAGAGGTCTAGGCACTTGAATTTTCCCTGCTAAACTCTACACTCTGAAGGCAAGGACCACATTTGGTTTGTTCACCAGTGTAGCCTTAGCACCTAGCATAGTGCCAGATTCACCATAGTTACTCAATAAACTTGTGTTAAATGAGTGAATGAATAAATGAATGAACAGTGACCATCACCCTTGGATGGCAACTGGTTGACCCAATTAGTTTTTCTCTCTCTTGAAGAATTTAAATGTGTGTTATAAGGAGAGTTACAAATACAGTAGCAAGAAGTAATAAAGCAAAAGTCATGATTTAAGGAAAAGCAATGATGTTAAAATGGGTTAAGATGAGTCAAGTTGGTCAGTAGTGTAGAATAAATAAGAATAGAAGCTAAGAAGCATTCAGGGGGGGAAAAGAAAAAAACAAGCCTGCAGCAAAAGTCATGAACAAGCAGAAGGTAGCTAACAGTATCACAGAAAGATGAAGCAGAGATATCCAGCAGAGTTGCACTTTTGTCCCCAAAGCCACTGTCAAAGTATTGAAGAATTGCTCTCAGCAGAAGAGTGGCCTTGTCCAGAAGTATATGCAAATCCCATCCCTGGGGGAAGCTCAGGACCAATGGACAACGTGGGGAAACAAAGGGCCAGCCCCTTACCTCAGTTAAGGCAAGACTAGCTCTGTGGAGTAATGAGCTCCCCATGGAATCAGGCTGAAGCTCATCTCCAGCTGAGACCCTGCTTCGCTCCTTCCCTCAATCCCTTCTCCAGAGAGCACTCCTTCAAAACTCATCTGCACAAGAATCCCCACCTCTGGCTCTGCTTCTTGGGGATCCCACCTAAGACACCCAGCGCCAGGCACTGGAAACACAATGGTGAACAGCAGAGCTCAGCTCTTCCGCCTGGAACTTCTCAATTTGTAGGGGGAGGGAAATAGACAATTAAACAAAAACTTAACCACAGAAAGTATTTAGTTATAATTTCCACCATTTCAATGAAGGAAAATGACACCATCAATGAGAGGTAGCATCTGGAAAACTATAAAATTCAGAGTCAGCTGCAAGACTCCAGATGGATGATTAAATATTAGATAGTTACCACTGAAGATGTTAATCACAACTGAGGAAGAAAGGAAGACATTTTGTTCTTCCTTTATGGACCATTTATTGAAGATAACCTCAGCTTCCCACCTCAAATTCAGAGTGTCATTTCTTTTCCTTCATGATACAGACTTTCTTCTTTTTCTGTTAATCCAAATAAATATATTTTAAACGAGAGACTCAGAAAATTTCTGCCCAATGTATTATATACGTGTGGAAATACAGTAAATAAGTACATAGGAAGAGAGAGTGGGTGCATGCACCCCAGGAAAATGTGTAGTACCAAAATCACATGTTTTCAGTACCTTCTTCAACCTCAGTGACTCTCATACAACTTTCATACTCATAAGAGAGTTTAAGGAATTAAGAACATCTCTGTAAAACTAAAATGCAAAGGATGCAAAATTGTAGCAGTGTACTGAGGAAGCTAGAGTTCCCTAGCTAACTGGATAAGTAACCATGAGGAATTTTTTTTTTTTTTTTTTTGGTTTATTGTGGTACCATTGCTTTATAACATTATATAAATTTCAGGTGTACATCATTATACTTCTATTTCTGCATGGATTACATCATTTTCTCATGTCACCACCCAAATACTAATTACAATCCATCACTGCACACATGTGCCTAATTATCCCTTTCACCCTCCTCCCTCCCCCGTTCCCCTCTGGTAACCACCAATCCAATCTCTGTCTCTATGTGTTTGTTTGTTGTTTTTATCTACTACTTAATGAGTGAGATCATATGGTATTTGACCTTCTCCTTCTGACTTATTTCACTTTGCATAATACCCTCAATGTCCATCCATGTTGTCACAGATGGCTGGATTTCATCGTTTCTTATGGCTGAGTAGTATTCCATTGTGTATATATACCACATCTTCTTTATCCATTCGTCCCCTGATGGGCACTTAGGTTGCTTCCAAGTCTTGGCTATTGTGAGTAACGCTGCAATGAACACAGGGGGGCATGTATCTTTACGCATTGGTGTTTTCACGTTCTTTGGATAAATACCCAGCAGTGGACTAGCTGGATCATATGGTAGTTCTATCTTTAATTTTTTGAGGAGTCTCCATACTGTTTTCCATAGTGGCTGCACCAGTTTGCACTCCCACCAGCAGTGTATGAGAGTTCCCTTCTCTCCGCATCCTCTCCAACACTTGTTGTTTCCTGTCTTGTTCATTATAGCCATTCTGACAGGACCATGAGGATTTAATAAAAACATTTCCCTATTACCTACAAATTCTTTTTAATTAGGTGAGAGAAAGCAGCTTAGCTCCTCTTCCAAAGTCAGACCTTAGATATACGTGAGCCCAAAGAGTTTAGTTCACAGGAGAAAATTCAATAAAGACACATGTGGACGAGGCTACAGTAAAAGGGCTGCGATGAAAGGAGCTGTAGTGGGATTTGTTTCTAGTGTCCTCAAGCAGCACAGCGTCTTCTTCAATCTGGCTTTTTTAGGAGACACAGTTTACCGTCTACATCTCTGAGACTTTCCATTCTGAAAATATCTGCATGTGGAAAATCTTCCCAAAGGAGTTCACCATTACTGATTTCCTTTAGCAGGAAAATTTCTCAGAAACAACATTGGAATTACACCCCAGAGGAAGATTTCAAGCCACTGCTGGTATTTATCACGGCAGATCGCTCTCAGTAGAACTTTAAAGGCTTTTAAAACACAGAGGCAGTACTGCTTTCATCTGGTTCTTCAAACCAGTACTGCTGGACCTTCATTTTTCTTTACGATACCCAGATCAACTGAGCGTAAGCTGTACTTTCTAGAAGAGCTCTAAGATGAGAAAAATGATCTGTATAGTGATGATATTGGGTAATACAGCATCATGGGCTCTGGAGTCAAACAGGCCTGGGGCCAAGCCCCAATTCTCCTACTCACTAGCTGAGTGAACTTGAGCAAGTGGCTTAATTTCTCTGTGCCTCAGCTTCCTCATTTGTAAAATGGGGATAATAATAGGACCTATTCATTGGATGTTGATAATGATTAAATGTGAGCTTGAACACACAGCCCCTAGCATGCTGCTCATCCCATAAGAGGAGCTCAACAACCTCCTTTGTTGATTCCACATTATTTAATAAACATTTATTGAGTACCTGCTATATGTCAAGTATTATACTATTTCTACACCTTGAAGTCAACTTTCTAGGAGAACATTATGTAGAGGTGAGGATGACTATGATGGGATGACAATGATGATGGTGATGAAATTAGAGCACAAATAGGAAATTACAGAGTGTCCCTGAATAACCATAGTGATTTGCTCTTCAAAGTTTCACCTCAAATACTCTTAAAAGTCAGACAGAGTTATAATTGAGATTTAACCAACTCACTCTTTAGGATGAGATTGAGCTAAATTTTATCCCCTGTTCTATAGCCACAAAGGGCCTCCTAAGCTCATTAATGCTATAAACAAGATAGGAGGGGAATTTTGCCTGCATCAGAGAACAGTTATTTCCAAGCACTTTTGCCTGTAATTGTCAAACAAGCATCGTAACTGCAAAGTAAGCAGAAGCCAGCAATGCTAAGCTTGGTTTTGTACTCATTACCGCTCGCCATTATCCGTTCATTAATGCTGGTCCTGGAGCTGGCAAAAGCCCACTCAGCCTCGTCCTAGTTACTGTGCTCAAATGCAGTGGAGCAAAAATGCCGTAAAAGAGTTTATACTGCACTAATTCAAAACTCCAGAACAATATGGGTGTGAAGATCACTGCCTCTGGAGTCCACCTACATGGATTCAAGTCCAACTTGAGTCCATCTTGTCCTGTACAACCTCAGTGAGCTGATTTCACTTCCTTGAGCCCGGATTACTCTCCTGTAAATGTGGATAATAGCAGTACCTAACCATTAGAGTCATTTTCAGGCTTACAGAGATAATCTACGTAAATCATTTAACACAGTGTTGACCCACAGTAAGCGCTTAAGATTTAGCTGCTCCTATTCTTTATCATGATCATCATTATTCTAACCATCAAATAGGATCAATGAGGTCACAGTGGGTAAGGAAAGACCCGTAGCTTGATGGAGGAAAAAAAAGGGAGCCCGTAGGTTTTCAGAAAAAGTGGTGCAAGAAAGAAATATCCGTGTTCAATCTCATTTTTAAAAATTACACTAACATACTCAAAGGAAAGTCTTATGATTTCCCTACAAATGAGAAAAGGTCCTAGAGGAGAATTATGCTGTCACACCATGTCAGCAACCTACATTTTAAGATAAATTAGTGAAATACCAAAAAGAATTAATTGCATCTAGGTTGCCAAAAGGCCATTTTTTATTTTACTTATTTATTTGGTCAAGAGAGGCAGGGGAGAAAGAGTTGTATTTCTTAAAGTCAGGTTTATTGATCCCCTTCTCAGTGCATTATCAGGCTAAGATGTGTAGTCACCAACAGCTGCGTACCAGCTGACTCGGCGAGCGAACCGAGACCCAAAGGATTTCATTTTCACCCTAGAAAGTCAATTTTCAAAGTCAAGGTAATTTTGTTAGGCTTTCATACTGTATTCCCCTTCAACTAAATCCAAGATATCAGAGTATAACTTAACAGGGGAAAAAATGGGGGGTACGTTTTCTAAATTTTTGAAATTATCTATTTGCTAGAGCATGTTTCTTAGCTTCAATGTTTTTCTTTGAACTATTCCAGATCAGAAACACCTCCAGATTCATTTTGAGATGACAAAATTCTGCAATTAAGTGTAAATTAGTTTAATGTAGTCATTTTATCTTTTTAAGTAGAAAATATTTTTGCATTTCTGAGCCAAATTTCAAAAGAGCCACAGCACATCTTTTTGTTTTGTTTCATCTTCGTTGAAGCTATAGTTCGATTTGGAGAGTTCTTCGGTTACAAAGAGTAGATTTTTTCCTCCAGGAGAATATTCTATTTGCTCTTCTCACACTATCTTCTCCCAAGTGAAGTTGCCCTTCTCCTTTGAGCTGCACGTCTAGCACTTGAAAAATGTCATTTCATGTTGTTCTTTCTAAAATGATTTGGGACCTGGGCAGCTTCACTCTTGTGCTTGGCCAATAATCATTCTTGACTGAGAAATAGGAGAAAGCTGAAAATGCTTCCAGTAAAAGGTTTTTAAAATGTGAAGCTGCTGCACCGTGATCTACAGTTGTGAATAACAGCCATTTCATGAAAAGGCACTTCAGAGTAAACCCGAGTGAGTGAGCGATACTTAGCCCTCATTTATCTCCCGTTCCTCCAGATCAGGAGAGCAGCAGCACTTTAAAAAAGCAAGAAACCTGGTCTCTGAATTTCACAGCAGGTAGAAAGAAACACCTAATTCACTGCTGGCCTGTTTCTCTTGATGAAATATGCATGTCACACAGTCGTGGCTGCAATGAGACTCACATGAGCCCAAAGAAAATGTGCGGAGATTCCTTGACCAGCTAAGCGGTTAGGCAGGTGGGATCAGAGAGGATTAACACGTGGAACTTCACACAAACAGGGAGAAACTCTGAGGAAAAACAACGCCCTCCTTCATATCCATTAAAAAAACATGGAAAAAAGGGGCCAGACAGGTGGTGTAGAGTTTAAGTTCATGCACTTTGCTTCAGAGGCCTGGGTTTAGCAGGTTCGGATCCCTGGCACAGACCTAAGCACTGCTTATTGAGCCATGCTGTGGCAGCGTCCCACATACAAAATAGAGGAAGGTGGGCACAGATGTTAGCTCAGGGCCAATCTTCCTCACCAAAAAAAAAAGAAAAAAAAAGGGAAAAAATGCAGATAGGTCTATAAATTTTTTAATAAAGAGAATTTAGGTTTTGAATGAGCGACAGAATTCTATAAATATTCAAAATAATATATGTTATGCATTCAAATAAAGTAGAAAGGCATTGCTATAATGTCTATAAATGTAATAAAAGCACTTTATATTTTTAATGGCACTTGTCATGATTTTATGAAATGCCCTTAGTTTATGAGAATCACATGAGAGAGGGGTGTGTGTGTGTGTGTGTGTGTGTATGTGTATGTGTATGTATGAAAGACTAAATCTTTCATATTGCCATGTTCTGATTCATTCTGACTCTTTCATGCAACACAGATCTGGAAATACCGGTTCATCCTAGTAGTGGGACCATCCAATCTATCACCCTGAACAGGTCTTGGTCCTGTGTAATTATGCCACATTCATAGGGTCAGGGTAACCCTAAATCTGTGTACTTTTCCAGTAAGAAAACATTGACATTTTGCTATTTCAGAGTCTCCATGTTTCATTGTAATTTACTGGTACCGAGCTATACTTTCGTCACCCCAGCAGGGATTCCTACAGGAGCACAGTAACATGTTAAGGCAAAAATAGCTTAAAAATAATAAAAATGACATTCTACGGTGAAAGACGAGTGGTGGGGCAGATCAGACACAGATTTCAAGGTCACAAGAAGTGGGCTAAAGACTTTCTACCCCCAATAACTGGGGAGAGAAGGGAAAACTAAAACGAGAATTTATTATAGTTTACTATGTGTCAGTCCCTAATCTTATGACATCGTGTGCATTTATTCTTTATTCTAGCCCAGTACTATTAACTCCACCATCTTTTTCAGATTGTGAAAAGAAAAGAAAAAAATGTCCCTGAGAGGTTTAAGCAAGGTGCTTTACAAATACTGATGACTAAGTACTCTCTGCACACAACCAGCTCTCAAGACAGCCCTCATCCTGCTTTTCCCCACTGGGAAGAATGGGTAAAATAGCCAATTGTGCTCTTCCCAGAGGCGCTTTCTATATCCACAGACATGATCCAAGAATTGGGGCTTTTATTTACAACATTCAGAAAATCTCTTGTAGTTCTGGGAGACTGTTTCTGGTGGCAAAGTTGGCAGGAAAAGAGATGTTTTTCAAAAGAAAAGAACCTACCTAAATACCTTGGAGAACACCAAAAAGCACACTGGAGGAGCATTCCATTCCTTGTTAATTGGAAGGACTCTCCATGCAAATCCTCCATGGGAAGTAGAAAGTAGAGAAAATTTGAGGGATAAGTTGATTCAAAAAAGATCTTTCACTTTATATCTCCTTTAGCTCAGATTATCCCAAAATGTATATTTTCCACTTTTTAAAACATATACGTGCATTTTCAGTAACTTCCTTTTCTGAATGGTATTAGTTTATAGTTTTCTCACTTCATTAGGCAAATAACCCAGGCTAAATACCTGAGATTTTTAAGGAGTCAGAAAAATCAATAGCTTCAAAGAATCCATACCTAAGAAATGCTCACATCACAGAAAAGCAATGTTTGGATGACTATACTCACCACACCTGTCAGCACATCTAAGTGGCTCACCAACATAATAAATTATGTACTTTAATGAAATTTAAAGGAAAAATAGTTTCATTAATATTACCTGAATTAAACGTAAGCACAAATGTCAGTTGGAGAGTTAGCACATTCATATCTCAGAAGCAATAACAAAGATATAAGGTGAAAAGTACAAGAAATACACAGTCCCAGCTGTGGATGCAGCGTGTTGAATAGCCCTGTGATCGTTTCGTAAACTCCTTGTATCTCAGTCGTGACTCGTTATTAAAGGACAATGATGTAGCATCACATTTGTCACAGCCCCTGCATGAGGACACACATAAGCCCACAGTGCCCAGAATATTATTTCTATTTTGAGGTTCAAAAGGCTTCTGATTTGTTCTACTGTTGGCGTCTGGTTCTGAGGGATTTCGAAGAGGAGAAGGCAAAGTATAAAAATGTCACTCTGGTACAATCAATAGCAGCATCCTCTAGAGCAATTCTGTCCAATAGAGATATACACAAGTCACATAGGTTATTTTAAATTTCCCAGTAGCCACATTTAAAAAATAATGAGAATAAACAAATGAGTCTTGTTAATATGCTATGTTTAATCTAACATATCCAAAACATTATTTCAACAGGTAGCCATTATAAAAATAATTATTAATGAGATATTTGACCTTTTTTTTCCCTAAGTCATTGAAATCCAGTGGACATCTCCATTTGCACTAGCCACATTTCAAATGCTCAATAGCTCATGTGGCTCTTGGCTACCATAACGAAGAGCACGGATACAGAACACTTCCGTCATCTCAGAAAGTGCTATTGCACAGTGTTTGTTTAGGGTATTAGGAACTTAAAAGTGGGGAAATAATTGCACCTGGCTTGAGAGAGTCAGTCTGAGGACCAGCAACCAGCAACTCTCAGGTGTCCGTAGCTCTTCCTAGATGCCCAGTCTCTGGGGCTAATGATTCCATTAATTTAGGGAAGCTCAAACTTTCCAATCTACAACACGCACATCAAAGAAATAAACTAAGGGGTTTGAAACTGATGCTCCCCAAGTAGGTCCCTTTCGGCTCTTCACAGCTTCTTAAGCAAATGCTATAGAAATCTGCATGAACAATGTTAATGGACCTTAAAAGAAAGGGCTTGTTTCAAAAGGACCATGTACACAGCATTTTGTGTTTTAGTGTTATCTCCATCGTACTTTAAGAGAGACACAGACACTCAGTTTGAACTTGGCTTTTTCTTCACTTTCTGTTTATCAGTGTTTTCCCCAGCAAGGACAGACACAGAGCCCAGGAGTCTTTCTCCCCTGGAGTTTATCCAGGAGTTATCTTGCAGCACCCTGCTCTTGCTCAGAAGTTCAAGGGCAAACCCAGCAGCCTCTTTCTTCCACTTTTTTAAGTGAAGTTGCCAAAAGAAATGACTCTTTCAAAATGGTTATTACAAGAAGAAAATATATGGTTAAACCATTTAATTGTCACAAATTTATTGAAGTCATGCCACTATGGGTATCTAAATAAGGTGAATTCAAACGTATACATTCAGCAAGAAACAAGAACCCCTGTACAAAGAGTGCCAGCTACCCCACCCGCCACTCCACTCAGTGAGCATATGCACCTCAGAGAGCAACTGGTCCTGATTTCCTCCACATTTGAGCATCTCTTTGCCATGATTATCATCTAATCTTTTAAATAAAATATTTTTCGTGTACATGGTCCCTAAACTCAACACTGCTCTTTATTGCCTGGTAAGAGATTTATCAAGAATACTTTTGACTATGCACAATTTTTGCCTTAAGGCTTAATTATGCATCCTACCCTCTGAGTGAGGTGCACTTGTATGTGCCAAATTTTATGTGGTGGGTTTATCCAAGATGACCTCTTGAAGCTGACACCGTGGTAGGAAAGATAAAGGCATGTACACAAACAACTATAAAATTAGGCAGAAAGCCATAACAACTGTTAGATAGTTAAAATGAAATATGAAAACTCCCAAAATAAAGCAACATTTCTGCCAGTTCAAGGGAAGACTTCTTAGAAGAAGTGGCATTTGAGATAGGTCTTCAAGGAAAAGAAGGATTTCAAAGAACAGGGATAGGATGGAGTAACTTTATACCCAGATGGAAATCACAAAAATAAATGCATGAAAATGAGAAATTAGAGTATATGCTAAAGAAATAGACAGTGTTCCAGTTTGGCCAAGATGCAGGAAGCATTAAAAAAAAAGGTGGGGAAATGTATGTGGAGATATAAGCTTGGGCCCAATCCTAAAACGTTAGTTGTGGTAGAGTAGGCTGTGATTATAAGTCCCAATGTGCATAAAGGTTCCAACATAGTAAACACTTGTTTTCCATTCATGTAACAGTTTCTAGCAGAATTTCCTAGCTTAGTGGGTACCTCTCCTCCACATGGTGATTCAAGTACCCAGGGTCCTTCCACTTTGTGGCTCCACCATCCTTAAGGGCAGAGGCGAGCTAAGAGACACGATCTGGTTTTGTACTTCAGTGAGCTAAGAATGGCTTTTACATTTTTAAAGAGTCATAAAAAAATAAAAATAAAAAAGATTCGTATTGACAGAGACCATATTGCAAAGCTTAAAATATTTACTATCTGGTCCTTTTCAGAAAAAGCTTGGTAACTCCTGCCTTAGGGCCTCATTGTCTTCTGCATGCAGCAGTCACAAAGAGAAAAATTATGTGGAGGGGCCTTAGCCCCTTCTTAAAAGCCTTGCCCCAAAATGATATATATCACTTCTCCTTTCCTTCCATTGGCTAGAACTCAGTCACATGGCCACTCCTAATTCCAAAGAAGGCTGGGAAATGTAGTCCAGCTCTGTGTCTAGGAAGAAAAGGAGACAAGTTTTTGGTGAACAGCTAGCAGTCTCTAAACACCCCGTTAGGTGTTTAGATTTTCTTCAAAAGGCAATGAGGAACCACGAAAGAATTTTGAGGAGAGAATTGGCAGGATAAAACTGTTTAAGAGCATCTCCTTTCTGAAGTTGTAATAAGCAGCCACCTGCAGGAAGCATAATTCAGGTATTCTCAAATCAGCGAACACTAACACAGACTTAAGTGCACCTGGCAAATGGCCTAGACCAATTTTTTAAAACTACCTATTCATCAATCAAACTTCACCACAAGGCAATTAGCATAGTGATTTTTACTCTCCAGAGAACACAGGCTATGGAAAACAATCAGGAGTTGTAAGAATTTACAATAACAGTAGATTCTTTATGGGATGGTTTGTGAAAAAGATCTACAGCACAGTATAGATTCAAAGATAAATTTCCTTCAGCAAAGAACAGAGCTGATAGCAGTGGAAACACAAGGACCATACAGGGAATTGGCAGTCCAGGACCTGAGGACCTCTGCACCGTGCTGTGCAATAAACACAGGCTTTGAAATCAGAATGAGCTGGGTTCTAATTTCTACTCTGACACTAGCTGCATGACTTTGGGAAAATCATTTAATGTCTCTGTGCTCAGTTTCATCATCTATAAAATGGAGGTAGAATCAAAAAAAAAAACCCTTACTTGCAAACTGTTGTCAAGATTAATAATAATATACAGAAAACAGCTGACCGATGCCTGGCACTGAATAAGCCCTCAACAAGTTTTAACTACCATCATTAAAATTATCATTATCATGCCCATTTAAGGCCTCTTTTGAGCAAAAACAGTCATTTGTATCCTAAAATGGCTTGCCGATGACACATAATTTACAAAAACATTAACATAGGTGGTTACAACTTGCTCTTTCATTTCAAATTTATAAGAGAAGAAGCAGACATTCAAAAAGCAATTTCCTTAATTAAAAGGAATCTGATATTCAATTCACAAACAAGGTTTTAGAGCCATTAAACTGGATTCAGTTCATTATTTGTCTTTGTGGTTTTCAAAACATGCTTCATCTTTAAACACTTAGAACCCTGGATGAGGATTACAGGTGGAGTCATTTCCACTGAGACACCTGTATTAGTCACATGAGTCATCATTTCGTAAAGACAGGAAATAAAAGGTGATGCATATGAAACAAAATTATTCTGTGACATTTATCTGAGGCTTTTTGCTCCATGACAAAATCAATGAACAACTTATTTAAAAAAATGTATTGAGAACTTCATAATTAAGACACATAGTAGGCATTCAGTGAAGATCTGTTGCTGTTTAATAAATTAAGGATGGATGTGGTACTGTGGTTTATAAGTAATTCTTCTTAAAGGCCTCTGTCATCAGCCTTCAAAGTTGAAATGATCCCCACCTTAAGTTGGGTTCCATTAGAAGCAGGCCTGAGTCAAGAATGTGAATGCGCACAGTGTATTTTCAAGGCTACCCCAGGAAGAACCAGGAGGGAAGCCAGGAAGTAAGATAGGGAAAAGAACGAAGCAAATTAACCAGGTTTCAAGGAACAGTCTACCCCTCCAGCAACTAAGGCTCAGTCCTTCTGGAAACCTCTCGGAAACAATGTAGAAAATGCGTCAGGGTTGTTCCACCGGAGGGGTCATGAAACCGGATATTTACCCACCAAATCCTATTTGCCACAGGTTGAGGACTACAGGCCAAGAACATTCCTACAAGCCAGAGAAAGCCCCCTGGTGGTGCTGGGAGGTATGCGCGAGGAGCTAACAATGGCTGCTGAAATACCCAAAGAGACGGTATATTAATATTTAAAGGTACAATGAGCCAAGTATTATCATCATCACTGGCACTTCACCCAAGAGGAAATATCTTTTGTCTACCCTAAACCATACTAGAAATTCTAATTGTCCATTTTATTAGTCAGGGTTCTCCAGAGAAACGGTAGCAATAAGATATATATAGATAGATAGATACAGATACAGATACGGATACGGATACAGATATAGATATAGGTAGAGATAGAGATCTAGTATAAGGAATTGGATCACATGATTATGTTATGGAGGCTGGCAAGTCCCAAGATCTACAGGGTGAATCGGCAAGCTGGAGACCTGGGAGAGCCAATAGTGTAGTCCAGTCCAAAGGCCGGCAGGCTCAAGCCACAAGAATAGCCGATATTTCGGTTCAAATCTGAAAGGATGAAAAGGGCCAATATCCCAGTTCCAGGGCCATCAGAAAGGAAGAACTCTCTCTTACTCGGAGGAGGGTCAGCCTTCTTTTTCTATTCAGGCCTTCAGGGGATTGGACGAGGCTCTCCCACAGTAGGGAGAGCTAACGGCTTTACTCAGTCTACCAATTTAAATGCTAGTCTCATCCAAAAACGCCCTCACAGAAACACCCGGAAAAATATTTGAGCAAATATCTGGGCATCCCACAGCCCAGTCAAGTTGACACATAAAATTAACCGTCACATTCATTTAGTGAATGTAGCAATCAGTCTTTTTTTCAGATGGAGAACTCAAAATGCTTGCTCCATGCCTTCACAACAGACAAAAACTAAACCAAGAAAATGATTATAGGAGAGAATGTTCCAACTAGTCCCCACTGATGAAACACGTTATGACAATAGCTGTATTTTATGCTCAAATGTTTCTGTCCATCTCATATTCAGCCCAACTCGTCTTTAGGGTCAGGAGTCACAGATCTGCAGTCAATGGTGCTCATTTCAAGGAACTCTGGATGGATCACAGGGGGAAGGAAGGTCAAGATATACACATTCTTTTCTTATGACATGACAGAGAGGTTTCTGTAATTAAGCAAGAAATGCGGAGGCCAGCCTGCTTTGTAGATAAAACCATTTGAGAATCAGCGACCTAAACAACCCTTAATTTGAGTTCCTAAATACACATAAAGAGATACATCCAAATCTAGTTAATGATGGATGTTCTTATTATTTGCAATCAATAAGATTTTATCTTTCCAAATGTGAACTGTTCCACTACAATTTTCCCCAATGCCTCCCACTTAAAACCCGAAAGGTCAAAGAGATCAGGACTCTTCACTTTCAAGGTCTGAGTTCTTCCTGAAAATCAAAATGAGTGAGTGGCTGCTTCTCTGCTCTGGATATTTGCGTGTCAGAAATCACAATATCTTATTTAAAACTTTAACAGCCAAATATGATAAATACATAGTATGTCATTTGTGTGGTTTTTTTAAAATAAGGAAAATTAGTACAATTTTGGTGTAAATGATATTTTTGCCCAAAAAAGAGGTGAGGGTTTTTTGGTTTTTTTTTTTTTTTTTTTTTTTGGAGAGGGGGTTCATTATTATTATTATTCTTACCTAGGTGACTGGTGACAAGAAATTAGCCAGGCACTCTTCTAGATTCTGGGGATGTCAGAGAGAATAAAATAGATAAAAATCTGTGCCTTTATGGAGTTTATATTCAAGTAGCAGAGGAGGGGAGATAGAAGAAAATCACTAAAATATAAGTACGTGCTTCGAGAAAAGCAAATTCTGTAAGAGGAACAGAAAGTACAAGGAAGAGGACTTTCAGTCCAGCAGCCAGATGAGGCTCACTGAGTTGAGCCGAGCAGATATCTGGAGTGAGCGCCTTCCAGGCAGAGGAGACAGCAAGTGCAAAGGCCTTGAGGGGCAACGTGCCTGCCTGTTCAAGAACTGGGAAAGGGATAGTGTGACTTAATCAGAGTGAACAAAGGGGAGAGCAATAGGAAGTGAGGTCAGAAGGGAGTGGGGTGCAGTGGCCAATTCATGTAGGGCCTTGTAGGCCATCCCACCCTAAGGACCTTGGCTTCTACCCCAAGTAAAACTGGGCAGGGTTTTGAGCAGAGGAATGACATTATCTGTCCTATAGATCAAAGGATCACTTTGGTGGCTGCATTGAGAGCAAACTAATGAAAGATAAAGGTAGAAGCAGAGGGACCAATAAGGGGGCCAGAGAAGTGATCCAACAGAGAGAAGATGGCGTTTTGTTCCAGGGTGACAAGAGTGAAGTTTGTGAAAATGGTCAGATTCTGGATATATTTCTAAGTTAAAGCCAATATAATTTGCTGGTAGATCCTATGTGGTAAGTGAAAGAAACAGAGGCATCTTAGACCCCTCCAAAATTCCAGGTCTGAGCACCTGGAAGAATAGAAGTGCATCTATCGATGAGTGGAGGACCGGAGAAAGAGGAAGTTCCCACTCAGGTAGAAACAGTAGTTGTGAGATGTCTATTAAATATTCAAGTGAAAAGTCAAGCAGATAGTCAGACTAGGGGTCTGGAGATAGAGGAGAGGTTCATACTGCAGATATGATCTGGGAGTCTCATCTTTAGAGATGGTGTTAAAGCTGAGACTGCTTGAGGTCACCAAGGGAGAGCATTCAGAGAGAAAAGAAAAGCAATTCAAATAGAAATAAGCTACTGAAAACAGCATGTCATTGAAAATATATCATTTTTCCATTTTAAATCCATTTTTAATTATGAGAAAGTGATTTTAGAAAAAATATGATAAACATAAAAGCTCAATGAAGAAGATTTAAATCACCCATAATCCCCACTATCCAGAGAAAAACACTATCAATATATGGTATATTTGCATAATTATGATAATACTACACAACTAGACTGTAACCTACTTTTTTCACTTAATAGATCATGAACTTTTCCCAAAGTAAACTACCTATGAATATGCCATGTTTTGTTTAGCCAGTTCCTCACATTGTTGGACTTTTAGAGTATTTCAAATTTTTCACTATTATGCATAACACTGCAACATTACTTATGCAAATAATTCTGAATCTCTGATTATTTCCTCATAACACACCACTATAACCAGAATTGCTGGATTGAATGATGTGTACATTTTAATGGCTTTTGACACATGGTGCCAAATTGCTTTCAAGAAAGATTGCACTAATTCACACGCATAAGAATGCCTTTTATCCCTTCCTCTTTGCACTAAATTGGTAGTCAAATATTTACCTTTGTAAATTTGAAAGGTAGAATATGGTGTTTCAATGCTGTTTCATTCTTTATTTCTAGAGAAGTTAAACTAGTTTCATATTTTTTTGGCTCTTTAAATTTCTCATTTTAGGAATTATTTTGCTCATATAAATTACTTGCTCATATCCTTTGCCCGTTTTTTTAATAAGGTGTTCATCTTTTCCTTGTTGATTTATAAAAGCTCTTTATATATTAAATATAACAAGTTTATTTTTGTTTTGGTTTTCTGAGTTCTTTTATGTAAAAGTAAATCAGAGTCCCTGCCAGATTCTAATGCAAATACAAGAAAGGATACTGTTACATTATAAATTAGTTCTAAATTCAGAGCCTTCAGTTCCATTCAGAGGTCCTACAATATTCCTAAGGTAAGTACCAGGAGCAGGAAGATAGTGTTTCTCAAAACGTGATTCTTAGAGCACCTGCACCAACATTTCCTAGGGACCTTGTTTAAAAATGTAGATTTTGGGCACCAACACAAATCTACTGAATGAAAATTGCAGAGAATGGGGGCAGGCAGAGAATTTGTTTCTTTGACATGTTCTCCAGACGATGTGTTTTGCACAGTCAAGTTTGGAAACCACTTGCAGCAAGTAAAACGAATAATAGAACTAACTCTCAAAACTTTAAGACCATTAATATTGGGTTAGATTTCAACTGTAGGCCCTGTGATATTGCCTTGCTCTAGACTCACTCACCGTAGGGATTTTCTTCGAGTCCACAGTGTGAGCCAGGAATGGCAAATGGCCCAATGAATATCATGGCAGCCCCTGCCATTATATAACACATTGTACAAATCCTCTCTCTCGCTATAGATGCAGACATACAAATCTTCATATAGCACCAGAAAGACCATTTAAAACACAGTAGGACACACCAAGGAAGAAGCAGTGTCTGATTTAAAAATTAAGTCACTCCTGCAAATTTCCACATGGTCTGTGGAGGGCTAGAGCAAATGCTCTTTTCCTTCCTAATATAGCATCCTACAAATTAATTTTAGTATTAAAAAAAAAAAGCCAGACATCTTTTATGCTCTGGTTCATATTGTCATGTCTCACCATTTTGCTTAGGCCATTTCTGCAGCAACCAACCAGGGGCAGGCAACACCTGACAGCACTCCTTCTGCCCAGGGTTTAGCTATGTTGGACACCTGCCAGAGGCTGCCAAGTGAAATTTGAAAAGCAGGAGAGTTAACATCCCTAGAGAAGTGCTTCTCAAAGTGTGGCCCCTGGACTAACCCAGCATCACTTTACAACTTGCTAGAAATGCAAATTCTTCAGCTCTATCCCAAACCTACTGAATCAGAAACTCCAGGGTGGAATCAGCAATCTGTGGTTACACAAGCTCTCCAGGTGATTTTGATGGACATTAAAGGTTGAGAGCCAGCAGATGCATCAGAGTCACCCGGAGGATGTGTGGAAACGCAGATTGCTGGACCCTTTCCCAGGGTTTCTGATTCAGCAGGTCTGGAGTGGGTCCTGAGAACCTGCATTTCTAACAGGTTCCCAGGTGCCACTGATGCTGCTGGTCCCAGGAGCACACTTTGAGAAAAACTGACCTAGGGAAACCCTTGACCAGTGCGGAACAGGAGCAGGTAGGTAAATGATTCCATCTTCCATGTCTTGGTGGATAATCAATCCTAAGGGCATGTTCTATGAGATTCCTACAGGGTCCTTAATAGAGGTGAGTTCAGGTTGCCTCCAGCAGTAACCAGTTCAATCACACACTCTTGGTTTGGCTTTACTTCCTTCTGTGTTTCGCTCTTCCAAGCCCTGTGCTCCAATTCCTCGTGATCACTTCCCAAGACAACCGCCACAAGTCCTTGTCTCATGCTCTACTTTTTTGGAGGAACTCACACTAAACAGCACTTATTCCATAAACTCAATACGCGAGCTTACTATCCCACAGATTTCAGCCTTTCTTGCAATAGCCACTTGCTCAGTGTGCAACTCACACCCTCTTATTTCAACAAGTGCTCATATTTGTTTCCTTCGTTTTTTTCCCTAATACTCAGTAAGGATATCCCAACTTCTGCCAGAATCACCCTTAATATGCTTCAAGAGTATTTTTTCTACTTTCATTCCCAAATGAACATCTTTTAACCCAAATATTTCTCAATATCCATATCCATGGCAGGATGAGTGCTACCAGAATATAATGTCCTGGTGGCAGCTGAGGGCTGTGCCATGTCCCCTGGAGAGTATAACAGAAGACTACTCATTTTGCCCCAGTGGGGAAGCTGATTAACAAGAAAGCAAACTTCTTACCAAGTTTGCAATGGTGAGCTCCTTCTCTCCAAGATATTCCTGCCCCCTTGGATTCCTGCCCAAAAAGAGTCCCTCTGTGGGATTAAAAAAAGGATTTAATTATACCAACGTTTTCCATGGCCAAGAAAGAAACGCACCAGTAACGTCAAGATGACGACCAAGAGGAAGGTTGCCACAGCTGAGAAACAAAGAGGAGTGAAAATCAAGAGGAAGTGTTGCCAATACCAGGCCTGCTGAGAACTTTTACAGCCTGCTTTAAAATCGTTGAGATGAAAGAGAAGGATAAAAGAGGCCTTGAAGTATATTTCTCTTTTCCTCCTCTGCTCGGGATATTTTTGTTAAACACAGTTCAGTGAAAAAAACAAGGGTAATCAAAAAGAGTCTGTGGAAAGAAAAAAGAAATAAGAAAGCCTTCAGTCTCTTGTTGTTGTTCTTATCGTATAAGCAAGAAGAGATTGTGTTATTAAAATGGAGGCCTGGTTGCAGGGGCGAGAGGAAGGCCGGGGGTCTGGGAAGGCTGATTAAGACCCGGGTAGTGTGCAGCTGGATCCCATGTGCTTAGTAATTTATAGCATCCTGACGTGAGATAAGTCATCTTATCTTTGACTGTGGTTCTTGCCTAACTCATTTATTACAACAAATGACTGGAAACCCAGAGCATTTGATTTATTCATCCATCAGCTTGCTCAAGCCCAGAACTAACCCAGAGAGAAAACACGGATGAGAAAACCATCTATCATTTTGAATTAAACACTTGTTACCAAATCAGGAAAATTTGTCCTTTATCCAACCTATGTCCAAAATCAATAATAAAAGGTCATGCCTTGGGAACAAGGTGACTTGAAGACTTCAACTAAATCTCTAGCCTTTCATGAACTTGAGCTTCAACCTTCGAAGACAACAGCGCGTTGAGCTGGGCAGCAAATGATCCAGTAATCTTAACGCTGCTGTGAAAATTGTGACTTGCTTAATTTAAAACATCGTTTCACTGTGAAAATTTCAAGTTTTGTTTTGATTCTGGCTTCTAATACTTACTGATAAGTATGCAGATAGAGATGCTTTGGGACTTTTTTATTACCATATTGCCTATTACTGCTTCTGTGTTTAAAAAATCTGCTTATTGCAAGCAGGATACAGTCAATTTGTGCATATTGGATTTAATTTTCTGCTAAGCAAATAAAAATGCCTAAATGCAACTTACAGATCTTCTTTTTTTCAAATATTGTGTATGTACTTGGATTTCTAGTGCTATCTGAATGACCCCATTCTGAAAGGTTTGCATTTTGCATTTCCAAAATACATACAGAACCCATTAAATGAAAGAAATGTAAGTCACAATTTATATAGGAAAGAAAATGCTCCAATCATAACCCAATGATTTGATATAACCAATATGTCCCTGGCCTCATCAGCCTAGGACTACAAAATCAGGTCGCACTTTCTTTTTTATACCCAAACTATTACATACAAGTCCTTTCCTAATCACCAGAAATCCACTACCACTCACACCCCTCTCCCAAATGACCTTCAGCTGTTTCTGAGAATATCCCAGGATGCTGCCTGCCACCTGTGCACTGAGGGACAGGCCCCCACTCTGATTCTCCTCTTCTAGTGTCTTCGTCATTAGACCTCTACTGCCCATGACCTGCCAGATATTGACAAGTGCGTGACATAGCCGTCCTCTGCAGCTTACTGCTGCTGCTCCCAGACTTGTCGGAGGGGACACTGGTCCTCCTGTCCTGCTCCACAGCAAGGAAGGGCAAAGGCCTCTCCTGAACTCCCCAAAATGTCAACAATCTGTTAATAAAACAAAGCTAAGTTTATTCAAGCTCACTGCAGTAAGGGAGGTTACTCTGCAGTAAGATGGTTACTTAACAGAGTAACCGTCTTAACAGAGGCTCGGCAGTGTCTTAGAAGGAGGAAATCAGATTCAGGGTATTTACAGGGCTTTAGGGTCCGAGCTCAAGTGGGTTAAGGCCTGGTGGGGAACTGACTGGATCTGGGTAAGGTCTGTGACCCAATAGTTTAGGATTGGTGGATACAGAGGTGAGAGTCGGGAAGCAAATCTTGATAAGTAAATTGTTGTTTGATAAGCAAGCTGTTTGCCCTGGTAAACAGATTGCTGGCTCTGATAAATTGATCAGTGGGAATTTCCTGAAACAAACAGTCAGGTTATTTACTGGTATGCAGTCTTATCTTTCCCAGGCAAGGGTTTCCTGGAACAAATAACTACGTGATGTTAACATAGGTGGACTAGAGCCTCATCTGTGTCTTGTTGACACCAAAGGGCTCAGTTTCACCTCCCCTAACTATTTGACAGGCCAGATTCTGCCTTAGGTCTCAAAGCCCAGCTTCCTGCCCCACTCCAGATCTGCCTTATCTGGCCGAGGGCAGGTCATGCCCTTCCACCAAAGCCTTTCAACCTCAGCATCAGCCCAATAGACTCTCAACCTTGTTTAAGAAAAAAAGGAAAGAAGCAAAGGACACTTCCCCTTCTTCCTCTTCCAAACTAAGGTCAGCCTCCCCTGTGTCCTTTTCTCTGGCCCAAACTTAACGTGGACTTGCAATAGAACCCCTGACTCCCAGTAAGGATATGGTCTGGCTCTGGCCCTATGGCCCAATAAGAGGATCACACTGGTATAATTCTCAGTTTCTGTTCAGTTGGGTCTTTTTTATGGTCCCCTTATAAGCTACATTTTCTAGAAACTAGACCTAAAACACATGCTCTTATGGTTCTATGGCTGTAATCCTACTCAGCAGTAATTTTCCTTTGAAGCATCAAGAAAGATGCTTCTACTCTAACTGTGGAAGACAATGGGAAAATGACCCCTTCTGCTCTGGTATTTAAAATTTGATTCTAGACAGTGTGTTAATTTTTTTTAATTCTCATCTTTTTTTGTGTGTGTGTGAGGAAGATCCGCCCTGAGCTAACACCTGCCAATCCTCTTCCTTTTGCTGAGGAAGACTGGCCCTGGGCTAACATCCATGCCCATCTTCCTCCACTTTATACGGGACGCCACCACAGCATGGCTTGACAAGTGGTGCGTCAGTGCACGCCCGGGATCCAAACCCCAGGCCACCACAGCGGAGAGCGCACACTTAACCGCTTGTGCCACCGGGCCGGCCCCTAATTCTCATCTTAATGGTCCAAAATAAAGGAAGTCTAGAACAAATAAATATATAGGAATCTAAACTGAGACAATAAATGCTATGCAATACATACTTTCTTCTACCTGCTGCTTTTTTTTAATCCATTTAAGGAAATAGACTCTCCCTAAGCTAGAGCCATCCACATGCTGTTTAAATATGCGATATTCCCAGTTGATGGCTTCAGTTAATGCCTTAAATATAAATAAAATGACAAAGTCATCTGACTCTAGGAGACAAATTCTGGAGTCACAAAAGCACTAAGGTCCCCTCAATATCCTATTGGGCAAATGCTTAACATTCCAAAATCAAGAGACAATTGGGGTTTCTTGCAATTAACTCCACTGTAAGTACTCTCTTGAGAAAGAAGTGTCCAAAAGAATATGTGGAAAATTGAAAATACACATGAACTGGGACAAGCATTATTACCTTATCTGAGTCTCTGAGTTCCTTGAAGGCAGAGCCTGTTCCCAGTACCAAACACCAAATAATTGCTAAATAAATGTTTGATGATTGACTGATAGAATGAATGAATGAATGAGTAAATGAATGACTTACAACTAACCCTCTTGGAACTCAGCACACTGAATTTGGCCTAGAGATCTTGGAACCGCAATCAGATGGAGCTGCATCATGAGAAAGACGTCTTCATTTTGAAAACTTTGTAGATGTGGCAAATTAATATGAATTCCTAAGCTCCATAGGAAAGTGATAGACCAAAAAATGGATCTAGAAATAGTAGAGTGTATCAAGGTATCAACAGATCTGGAGGCAAACTCCTAGCAGAGGGTGGGATTAGGTAGAGGGGCTAAGAGATGAAGGAGAGGTAGAGCCATCCCGTTGGGCTGAAATAGTCCCTCCCCTGGGAAGGACAGTTAATCCAGACAAAGTTAAGTCCTCAGACACTATCAATATCGCGCATGGGGCTGTAGAACTTTGAGATCCTGCCATTCAGCATCTGCTTTTTGGCTGTGGTGGGAAATTGAGAGAATACTGAAAGGTCAGAACTTTCAAGTGCCCTACAAGCACCGAGCTAATGAAGGGAGAAACTTTCCCAAGCTTCTTTGTTCTGGTCAAAAGAAGCATGAAGATCCCTCAAAATAATTCAGGCCTTATATCACAAGCATCTCTATTACAGAAGTCACATCTACAAATGCTGCGTGCTCGTTAATTGTGACTTCAATGGAAGCAAGGTCTTAGAGTTGTCCCTAACCAAAGCCTAGGCTTCACGGTGAATGCATATATCAGGCTCTATTTAAAACTTGATCCTAACCATCCCCATAGCAGCAACTCTTGTTTGAACCTTGGTATACTTCTCACAAAATCAGGAATAGAATAATTCACTCCTGTGGGAAAACCAGCAGAGACACTTATAACAGAGCCAGGTCTCTGAGTATTTGTTGCAATGATCTCTTTATTGTTCCCTCCCTTTCTTCTCTCTCTCAGGTCCCCAGGGCAGTGATTCTCAAGTTTGGCAGCACAGAAGCAACACTTTGGAAGCTGCTTCTAAAATTGATTTCTGGGCCCCACACTCTGACATTCTGATTTAATTGGCCTGGTGAGCGGGTCCAGGTGTCAAAAAAATGTGTAAGTGATTCTAATGTGCAACCAGAATTGAAAACCAGTGCCCTCGGCCCACATTCTCCCCCTGAGCTCACACAGAGGCTGAAACAAAAATTCAGTAGAAACCACTTGTTCAAGAACAACACGAGGGCGTGGCTATCGAGCCAGCTTCTCTCCTCAGTGAGATGAAATGCTGGGGCTGGGGAGAAGGAGCAAGAAGATGAGGGAAAAGATCTAGGAAGTACAGGACATCCCTGGAGTGGGAAAGAGAAGGGAATTTCTGTCACAGAGAACCCGAGGGAGGTGTGGAGGGTCTTCCAAGGCCAGACTGGCCTCCAGCAAGGACACTCCTCTCCTACCACCTCCAGCGCATCAGCTGGGGCCAACCTGGCCGCCAAGGGGGCTAGATGCCTGTAAGGTCTCCGGGCAGCAGGTAGGGGACTTAGGCACCCTGTGTTATGGGGTGGGCATGAGGGGGACCCCACAGTTGACTAAGGTGGACCTTGAGATTGCTGGTGAGGAAACTCCCTGCAGGTTCCCCCTGACTTGTCCGCATTTCTTTGCTAATATTGGGGGGAACAAAATATGCCACTCAAAAATGTGCCACTTTGCATGTGGATTTTTTTGAGCTGAAGGCAATTAAGGCCTAGCTGACTCAGGAAAAGCTTTTCACCTCTCCTTTACCTGCCTAAAAGAATTTAGATAGGCAGCCTATATCAGGAAGAGAGCTATTACAAGAGAGAACTTGTTATACCAGAAAGACTAATCTGCATGGCATGGCAAACATTTGTTTACCGGACATTTGCTTTTCTCGTCTTCCAGTGAATTGTCGTCCCCCGCTTGGAAGCCCCAGATCCCTACTCTCTTCTCCTTAGCTCAGGATGGTATATAAGCCTCAATTGCCTGACTGCCTTTGAGTCTCAGATTTTTTGTGGCTCATGTATGTACAAAATTTGTCTTTCTCATGTTAATCTGTCTGATGTCAATTTAATTATTAGACCAGCCAAAGAACCTAGAAGGGAAGAAGGGAAAAGCTTTCCGCCCCTACAGTATCCATTAACTCAAGTCCTACCACTGCTCTGACCTTGAAGGAGCTTCTCAGGGAGGCCAAAATATTTTCAAAACCCACAACCTCAGTAATATCTTGAAGAATTATATCCCACATTCTTCTCTCAACCAAATAAGTTGTCTTGTGATTGAGCCTATTTTGAAGAAAAACCAGACACACTGAACAATGTGATTTTATTTGGTGGCTACTAACATCCATACAGAATTTCAGATTTCCATGGGTTAATTAGTTCAGGCTCATTGCAACTCAGGGGTATTTTTGCAACACGGTTTATTCAAATCTAATCCATTTCTGGAAATGTATTGGACAGTGAATTTTCAGATAATGGTATGTGTTCCCAGCCCATCCAAAACCCCCAACACATGTCCCCAAATATCACTAAAACCCTTAGACACCTATATAACAGTACACCAAGGATCTCTACAGAACGCAAACATTTAAAACACCAATTACTGAATTATTGAACACTTAATAAACTCATTAGTGGCTATGTTTATACTCAGTGATTCTAAACAATATTAGATATAAAATACATTTTTATTCTAGTCTGCCACAAATATGCATTTACTGTATATAAATCAGCAATACATTAAAGATACTAAAGAATACCAAGGATGCTATCTAAATTGGACTAGGTTGGTGGAGCAGGGGGTAGAGTGGGAGGTGACACTGGAAAGGGAAGGAGGTAAAAGGTCCACATCAAGCCAAGCTCCACAAAGGGTCACTGGCTCAACCCCACAGGGCACTCTGAGACCATGTGGTCACACTTCAGAGTTGCTCCAACAGGGGGAGAGGGAGCTGCAGTATTTTTACCCTCCACCTATCAGTCCTTGGTTAAGGGCCACCTTTGGGGTGAGGGATGACTAAATTCCCAGGTACTTCTGACTTTCCATGCATTCGGGCAAAGCAGATTCTGGAGGCCTGAGGGTGGTCCTTCAACAAAGAGGTGCTGGCTGTTGGTGGTGAAAGCACCCAGGCTAAGCACAGCTATGTGCATTCCCTACTCTGGTCCCCTTTTTGTACAAATGCAAAACTGAGGCCTTGAGAGACAGCAGCAGGGCCTTTGACTTCTCCTTTTTTATTTTATTAATTTTAATCACATGTTTTTCCAGCTTTCATTTTTCCCAACTGGAAATCCTAATTGCTTGGGTTTTCACTCACACAAAAGCAATCCATTGACTCACCAACTTGAGTGTCTCAGGTACTCGTCTCTGAAACTGGGCCTGTTGTGACTTATCTTTCTAATCTTTTAATTTCATTTGACCAGAATGGATCAGAACATTTCAGGGAAGCAAAGAATGCAGTTTCGTACATGAGGAAGAAGACTTTCTCATTTTGTTCTAGCGCTTATGCTGTGGCTTAAGATTGACTGTTTTGGTTACAGGAGCCCAGTCAGCTGATGTCTCTGGTACCAGTTGACAGTGAATCTTGGACCTCATGCTATCACCCCAAGGCCTTTTTTAAGACTTTCTGCCTGAAAAATCTCCCGCAGATCACTAAACCTCCTCCACCAGACATAACTCCTACTCACTCATCTTTAAAAACTGCTTCCTTTGGGAAGCTTTCCCTGCCCACCTCCAAGCCCAGGTTGGGTGGGCCTGGATACTGCAACAGCATGCAATAAGGACACTTATCATGGGGCTTATCATACTATCCTCCAAATGTCTTCTAGCTTTATTCTCCATTCATACCACCAGATATTGAAAGCAATAACTGTCTTTTTATTATATATCCCCCAGTGCTTGGCACATGGTACGTTGTCTATAAAGAACTTTTATTTTTTTGGTGAGGAAAATTTGCCCTGAGCTAACATGTTGCCAATCCTCCACTTTTTGCTTGAGGAAGATTGTCACTGAGCTAACATCTGTGTCAATCTTCCTCTACTTTCCATGCGGGACGCCGCTGCAGCATGGCTTGAAGAGCAGTGTGTATGTCTGTGTCTGGGATCTGAACCTGCAAACCCAGGGCCATCGAAGCAGAGTGTGAACTTAACCACTACGCCACCAGTCTTGCCTCCATAAATAATTTTTGAATAAATAATTTGTGAGAAAATCTCTTCCTGAGTTATAACGGATCGTTTTAAGTTCTCAAAAAAATATTGATCAAGATCTGTTTTTCACCAACATAGAAATGAGCAAAAGAGTTTACATATTACAAGTATCTTCAGCTCACTTTTAAACCTGGAAGGACACTGGGCACATGACCTCTTGGATATAGAGGCAATATCCTCTCCTACAACTACTAATAACGTGTATAGCTACTGGGAAAGAACTAAATACTTGCCCTCTCATATGTCCAAACACAATCTTAATAAAAGTGAATTAAACCAGTACAGTAAAAGACAAAGTCAATATTACTATTCTGGTCCTACCCTGTCTATGTCCACACGTTTTGCTATAGTTAAACACACAGAGATTATCCACAACTATGACCTACTAATTTCATTTTTGTGTGAGAATGAATATTTTCCATAATTCAGAACTGCCTCTGGATGTAACTCTAGACCAAACTCAAAGATTGTCTTAAGATACTTTCTCTAGTTCCATTACTCTCATGAGATGCTCTTCAAACAGATGTATGCCGCTGTGGAACATCAAGTACCATGTAGAATGCAATGAGTCTATCAAGTCTCTAGACTAAGAGCGAATGTTATATGCCTGGCAGTTATCTTCATGCAATTCTTTCCTTTTTAAAATAAAAGCTCCAAGGCAACACTCTGAATTCCAGTTCTAGTCATAAAATAGCCCAGAGAGTCTAACAAACGCCATTCGTAAAATGTATCACAGCTAAACTGTTCCCAGGATGATAAATTTTATTCTCACAATCAACACAGCCTTTGAAAAGGGTATTATTTTTATCACATATGCCCTCTCAGCCTTCTTGTCATCCAACTGGAAATCCTCTGCTTTGCCCAGCTGGGCTTGCCTGGGCTTGGCTCCAGGTCACAGGCTCCATTCAGGTCTGATCCACATGGCTCTCAATCTTCTGGGATTTGGGCAATGGGCTGCCCAGGACTTGTTCTGCTCATGGTGATAAAGGAAGCTCAAGGGCATAGCCCAATTGTACCAGCCTCTGCTAACATCCCATTGGCTGAAGCAAGGCACATGGCCATATGCAAAGTGAAGAGGTATGGAATTATATCCATCTCACATGGAGTTGGAGAGAAGAGAGTGACTATTTGCTGAGCAATGATCTAATCTACCACAAATGATTTGCATAACATCTTTACCGTATTGCTGTTTCATTGCACGGTGGGCTTGATATCTTGGTAGTTCAGATGAGGCTGGAGGTAGAGGGAGGGACATTTGGTCCATGTTAATAATAATAACAATAGTAATAACGATAGTTAACACTTATAACAGCAGGATCTTCTAGGTCATGATAATAATTGTTTAGTTTCCCCTCATTAAAAATCCTGTACATCTCCTTCAAGGTCTTAGTTACATATCTTTGAACCCGAGTCTGCTCTCTCCTGTCTTTCTCATTTAACCTTATCTTAGTTGTCCATTTATACATGGGTTAAAAAAATTGATCTAATTCAATATTCTCATTGAGCCCTGAAACACAAACGGATTTGGACCTCTGCCACGAGGAAACAGGTATAAACAAAGGGAAATAGAATGATGGACTGATATAGTTACGATGTACACCAAGGTTCACAGAAACCACCCTTCATATCTTACAAATGGAGAAAATTAAGCTCTAAAAAGGCAAGTGCCCAGGTTGTGTAATGACTCCTCCATCCAAAACTAGAACCGGAGTCACAAAGTTTAACATGGCACATAAAAGGTGTTATCTAAATCTGGACCAAACAAGCAACTTCCCCCAACAATCCTCCTACAAAACACATAAATTAGGTTCTGTATTTTACTAACCGTAATAAACTACCTTTCAGATAGGAAATGACAGTGGAGGGCAGTGGAAGAAGAGTTAGAGAAGGAGTCGGGAGATCTGTGTCCCACTCCTTTCTCTTCCCCTTGCCGGCCTTGAGACCTACAGTAAGCCAATTCACCACGTCTGACATCAGTTTTCTCACAGTGGGAACACAACCACTTGCTCTGCCTTTCTCAAAAGTGCCAGGATCAGGCCGGCCCCGTGGCTTAGCGGTCAAGTGCGCACGCTGCACTGCTGGTGGCCCGGGGTTCGGGTCCCGGGCGCACACCGATGCACCGCATGTCGGGCCATGCTGTGGCGGCATCCCCTATAAAAGTGGAAGAAGATGGGCACGGATGTTAGCCCAGGGCCAGTCTTCCTCAGCAAAAAGAGGAGGATTGGTGTGGATGTTGGCTCAGGGCTGATCTTCCTCACAAAAAAAAAGTGCCAGGATCAAAATAAGCATGTGTGAGAGTTGTGTCACTACACAAAAATGCAATTTAGTCCTATTCACCATCAATAAGGCGTGCCTTTGGTATTTTTTCCCATATTGGTAGATAATGGGCCAAAGACAATGGGTGTTATTAAATACTAAAAGCCTTAGCATTTACCCACAGGGAGATTGCAGGGAGACAGAATTATTTTAAGTTCATCTATATGATGCATAAATAAATTACTATAGGCAAAACAAGCTAGAAATGTCTGACTTAATATAGAACCAATTTCTCTGCAAAGCTATAGAATATTTACTCACGTGCAGCAGATATTTACTGAGCCACTCCTACGGGCAGACACTATTCCAAGCATTGGAATAGAACAGTAAATAAAACAGACCAAAAGTACATTACAATTTAAAGTTGCTGAGAGGCCTGCCAATTCAGAGAACAGCCAATTAATAATAAATCATTTTGAATAACCACTAGACGCTGCAGGCCAGATGGGTTGATTTTCCTTAAAGCCAAGTTTTCCAAGGTTGTGACATTCTCAGTAGTCTGTTTTTCTGTTTCCTTCAAATCTGAGCCACCTTGACATCTTGTGTTAAGATACATCTGCTTCCAAATGCCATTGACACTGTGATGGGTTTTCACTGGGCCTAAATAAAAGCTGATCCTAACTAGGGACCATTTGGTCATATGGAGAAGAGAACATCAGTACATTTGTAGCAGATCTCGACATATAGGCTTTCACACATTTGTGAGTGCCCAGAAACAGGCTGATAGGAGGAATCAGGGACAAGCAGACTGAAAAAACTGCCAAGTGACCATTTTATGGAAATTTTTGCAGGAATATTTTATGCAAACTCTGGACTAAGATTTCAGCAAGGAAGAAGAAGAAAATGATGATGTTTGGGTATTTTCTGTAATTTGGGGTATTCTTATAACTCTCATACACAATAAGGAAGAATGGCTTGTAACCCGTCTAGTGAAATAAAAAGTACATCATTAAATGCGTGGATTTGTGGGGGCAGGTGAAGAGGGAGAGGAGGCGTGGGAGGACAGTTCTTTATTCTGCATTGGTACAAACTACCAACCCAGAATAATTCCTAGCCCCTAGTGCATACGATTGGGGACTAAAATAGAAATGAAAAGGCAACATAAAATGTTGCCCAAAGGCATGATATTAGAAGTATTTTTATTTAAAGCAAGAGGTGACAATCATTTTTCTTGTACCTAAATATAAAGGCACAATCCTCCATTTTCAACGTCAGTGGAACAGCCTGACTCCTACCCCCACTCAGATCGGAGTGAGCACACTCCCTACGTACACTCACTCACAGCACTCCAAGGCCTCTTTCAGGCTTACATCATCACGGAATCACAATTGCTGGCTTTCTCACCCCTTTTAGGCTAGGAGCTCCGTAAGAACAGTTGTGATTTCTATCTTAGAACTACTGTGTACAAACGTATGGCCCATATTTGATATATTTTTGTGGAATTAATGGATAGAAGAATGAATGTTGAAAGTAAACGCTGCAGAACATATATACAAACACTCTCTGAGACCAACTGAAGGTAGCAAAATTGAACAACTAAAATTCTTCAAACTGAGCTCCTGGTAGACAAGGAAAGGAGTTGGTGGGTAGCTAGACTGTCTTATTTATCCTTATCTCCCCAGTCTGTGAAAGATGCCTAGAAAATATTGAATGAATGTATAATAAAAGAATGAACAGTTGTCTATCTAGAGAAGACAGACTAGGACTCTAAAGGTTTATCTTGTTTTAAATGTGTCCATAATATTGGTTGCTTAAGTAATTCTGATGATTATCATGGATATTCATCCCTCCTAATTACTCTCTATTCAATCTCAAAAAAAGGCAATAGATCTCCTTCAATAATCTCCTTCCTAAACAAGTCTAAGAATGGAGATTTCTTGGCTTTTCCTGAAGCCTATCAAAGTAACAATACAAATCTCTCCTTTGGACATGCCGTTGGAAGCCATCCCAATAGACTTCTTAATTCTAATCATAATATTTTACTCATTACTTCATTAAGTGATTCTCTTAAGGAAAACAAGTATAAACATGACTGCCAGTGGCTGTATCCACTTTGGTCCTAATATGTCACTAAGTTATTGAAGAATCCTTTGCTTATAAACATTGTCTCTGTGTTTTTCTGTGTTCTCTTTCTATTTCAGCCCAATTTTTGATAATTTGGCTGATGGCACTTATCAAATTAGAAACAATCTCCGTGCAGTACATCTCCAGTAGACTTTCCTGAAGAATTAGACTGCTGACTCCTCCCCCCTAAAAAAAGTTGAGACAGATATTTATTACTTCTGTCTATTTTTAGATGGTATCATTTTAGACCTGGAAATCTATATTTCGCTCTGACGAGCCCACCTTTTCCTTATCTAAGTCCAATTACACAGTGAGTTCAGTCACTGGAATCTAATCTAACCTTTCCAAGTCCCCAACACTCATCTAGTAAACTCTAACCATATTAAAAATAAAATGGGAGGCAAGAAAAAATTGAAACATTCTTCCTCATTCTCACTTAATCCAACTTGCAGATTTTTTTCTAAACTTGTTTTAAATGTCTTCTAATATCCTAATCATATTTTTGGTGAAAAGCTAATAAATGGGTTTGTTGAGCAGAAAGCTCTTCTTTTTACGAATGCTTGCCGTTTTGTATTTTCTAGTTTTTTATCTCACAAACAGCCTCCTGGACTACCACTTATATTTAAATTCCTTGTCCTGGCATGTAAGGTAAGGGATGACTCTATGGTCCAGTAAGCCACATTTGCTGATTAAAACGACCTACGGCCTTAATTTTGCTATCATAGTGGATGTCAGTGCTCCTTCCAAATACCCGAGATACCATCCCAGATGATGTATTTTCTTATTGTCTCTTTGTGTAACACCCACCTCCCAGCCTTGAAACCCACTCCATGTTTTGGTATGCATTTGCTTCCAAAACCCAACACCTGCAGCAATTGTCAAGACACTGTCCTCAAGCTACTAGAGCGTGCTTTGGCCACAACCCAGGGCTGGAGATACCTGGAAATTTACATGTCCCTTGGGGGATGAAGGAAGAGGAAGAAGAATTTACCAGTGACTGAAAGGAGCAGGATTATGAAAGCCCAGCTTCCTCATCTCATGTGGGGCAACTCTGACATTCTCCAGAATTCTCCTGTGGGATCAGGCTGAAACTATCCTCTATAGGACACACACCCCCTTGGCTTTCTCCTGTGCCCTGCCCACCCAAAGTCATTAGTAGTTTCATTTGTGAGCACTTCATTAATAACTCACTTGTACATGAATCCTATCAGAGCCTGTTTTTGAGGAAACTACGCTAACACAGCCAATAAGAAATAATTATATTTTAAATGTCAGAATCACCCAGCGATAACGTGCAGTGGGTTTGTTGTTAACATAATTATTGTTCTCAAATCTGAAGGATGACTTCAGCTATATAAAGAAATGAGGAATGTTTCTAAGTATTACTTTAGAGTAGTTAACAAGATACATTGCTAACTTTAAAAAGAAAGATGGAAAAAAATGTGTGTGTTGTATGCTACATTTTATCTAAGAAAGAGGTAATAATAAAATGCATTTATACACTTGTTATGTACTGAATGTCCCCCCAAAATTCACATGTGCTAGCCCTAAGCCCCAATGTGACTGTATTTGGAGATAGGGCCTGTGAGGAGAGGAGAAAGGTTAAACGAGGTTGTAAGAGCGGGGCCCTAATCTGATAGGGCTGGTGTCCTTATAAGAACAGAAAGAAACACCAGAGCTCTCTCTCTGCCATGTGAGGACACTGCAAGCCAGGAAGAGAGCGCTCACCAGGAAGCAAATCAGCCAGCACCTCGATAAACTTTTAGCTAGACTAACCAAGAATAAAAAAGAGAAGATTCGAATTACTAAGATCAGGAATGAACAGGGGATAACACTACTTACATTACAGAAATAAAAGGATTATTAAAGAATACTATGAACAACTGCATGCAAACAAATTAGACAACCTAGATGAAATGAACAAATTTCTAGAAAGACACGACTCAAGAAGATAAAAAATATATAAATAGAACTATAACAAGTAAAGAAATTGACTTAATAATCAAAATATTTCTCACACAGGGAAGCCCAGGCCCAGATAACTTTACCACTGAATTCTACCAAACCTTTAAAAAATTAGAGTTAACACTCATCATTCATAAACTCTTCCAAAATGTAGAAGAGGGAATACATTCCAACTCATTCTATGAAGTCAGAAATACGCTGATACCAAAATGCAGATAAAGACATCACAACAAAGAAAACAATAGAGCTATATCTCCTGAATATAAATGCAAACGCTCAACAAAATACCAGCAAACTGAATCCAGCAATATATAAGGAGGATTATACACCACGACCAAGTGGGATTTATCCTACAGTGAAAGGTCAGTTTAACATACAAAAATTAATCAAAGCAATACACGATATTAATAGAACAAAGGACAAAAACCATATGATCATTTCAACAGATGCAGAAAAAGCATTTGACAAAATCCAACACTGTTTCACGACAGAAAAAACACTCGATAACTAGGAATAGAAGACAACTTCCTCAACCTAAAAAGAACATCTATGAAAAAATCCACAGCTAACACCAAACTGCTTTTAATAATCGTATTGCTAATAATAATTTTTGGTATTTTTATGTTAAACATTCTGGGCAACCAGATTGTTTCTCTAATTCCATATTCACCAAAAAGAACCAAGGTTTCTTGGAGAAATGACTGATCCCAAGTCTGTGACAGGAAATGTACAAGACGAGGCTGGAAGCCCATAAGGAGAGAAATCTTGAAGACTACTGGGGTCACATCTGAAAAATTTGGAAGCCAGATGGAACAGTTGGAACATACAGATAAATAAAGATCAAACATAGAAGATGTTTTTAAAAATTCTTGAGTTCATAATGATATAAAAAAAATAAAAACCTATTGCTCACCTTTGGGGAAAGCTAAGGAACTAATTCATCTTGAAAACCGGTAAATGATGGGAAAGAATCAAACATATAAGCTGCCTTCTTGTGTAAACTGTACTGTAAGGTAATCAAACAGTTAATGAGGAAAGTTTGCCGTTATAGAAATATTCTAGCTAATAAATAAAGAAATGATAGAATGAGAACATCGCCATTTTAAATACTCTTAATGAAATAATGAATAGGCAATAACAATTCATGGCTATTCACATAATGAAATAGGAATAGTTGGACCTTATATGCCTTCTGATGGAAGTATATGTAATAAAAATCACAGCTGAATCTGACCAAGCCCCTAGTTCTAATACCCAATTAATTAAAAAAATACAGAAGACAGAGGAAATGTTAACCTCATAAGCATGCAATAAATAAAATCCAGAATGTGGAAAACTTTACAAGACAAATGACCTAGTTTCTTCAACAAATAAGTCATAAAGCAGCACAAAGGAGGGTAGGGAGAAATGGAATGTATACTTCTGTAAGGGTCTTAAACTATGGATGAGGCAGCATAATATTGTTCAAAAGTAGACTACGGCAAATCAATAAAAACATTAGAAAATGAGGTACAATTAATTAGCCAAATGGAGATAAAATGGAATCATAAAAAATTTTCAATTAACGCAAAAGCAGACCAAAAAAAGTAAGGAAAGGAAAAAAAAAATAGATGAAATAAATAGAAAACAACTAACAAATTGGCAGATTTAAACCCAGCCATACCAATAATTAAATAAAATGTAATGGTGTAAACACCCAAATAAAGACAGAGATTTTTCAGGTTAGATACAAAAGCAAGAACCGACTATAAAGATAACCAGCTAAAGGTAAAATGATAGAAAATTATATACCATGCAAACACTATTCAAAGGAAAAGCTGGAGTGGCTACGTTCATATCAAACAAAGCACATGTCAGAGCAAAGAAGGTTATCAATGGTAAATAGTGTCATTTCATAATGATAAAAGAGTCAATTAACCAAGAAGACCTAACAGTCCTAAATACATATGCACCTAATAACAGAGCTCCAAAAAGTGAAGCAGCAACTGGTAGACCTGAAAGGAGAAATAGACAAATCCACAATTACAGCAAAAAAATCCAATCTCTCTGTCTCAATGATTGACAGAATTAGTATACGGGAAAATCAGTCTGGATATAGAAGATCTGGACAACAGCATCAAACAACTTGACTTAATTGACATTTCTAGAACACTTCAACCAACAAAAGCAGAATGCATATTTTTTTCAAGTGTGCATGAACCATTCATCAAGATAAACCACATTCTAGGCAATAAAACAAATCAAAAAAATTTGAAAGAATTGAAATCATATAAAGTATACACTCTGACCATAAGAAATTCACCTAAAAATCAATAACAAAAATATCAGGACATCCTAAAATATTTGGAAATTAACAACACACTTCTAAATAATCCACAGGTCAAAGACTAAGTCAAAAGAAAATGGAAACATATTTTGAATTGAATAAAAACGAAAACACAACATGTGAAAATTAGTGATGCAGTTAAAACAATGCATAAAGATAAATTTATAGCATTGAATGCTTATATTAGAAAAGAAAAATGGACTCAAATCAATGATCTAACCTTCCATCTTACTAGAAAAAGAAGAGCAAATTGAAGCCAAAGGAAGCAGAGGGAAGAAAATAATAATGAACACAAGTCAATAAAATTGAAAACAGAAAAATAACAAAGAAAATCAATGAAACCAAAAGCTAGTTCTTTGAAAAGATCAATAAGAATGATAAACCTCTAGGAAGACTGACCAAGAAAGAAAATAAAGAAGAAACACATTATCAATATTGGGAATGAAAGAGAAGACATCACAATAGACCCAAAAAGCATTAAAAGGATAATAGGGAATATTTTATGCCAATGAACTCAACAACCTAAATAAAATAGACAAATTCCTTGAAAGAGACCAGCTGTGAAATCTCGCTCAAAATAAAATTGATAACCTCAATAATCCTATACTTCTTAAAGAAACTGAATTCCTAAAATCCTTCCACAAAGGAAATTCCAGGCCCAGATAACTTCACTAGGGAATTCTACCAAACATGTAAGGATCAAATAATATCAATTCTACACAAACCCTTCCAGAAAATAGAATAGGAGGGAACACTTGCCAACTCAGTTTACAAGGCCAGTGTTATCCTGATAACAAATACTAGGCAAAAATATCACCAAAAAAAGAAAACTACAGACCAATATCTCTCATGACACAAATGTGTCTCACCAAAATACTAGCAGATTGACCCAGCAGTACGTAAATTTCAAGGGATAAAAATAAAAGAGGGGTAAATTTAGATAGTAAAAGAGATTTAAGCTACATATCAACTTGAAGCTTTGTGTAGATCATGTATGAATCCTGGTTAAAACGAACAAAAAAAAATCAGACAAATTTGAACACTTACTCAACGTTTGTTGATATTAAGGACTTGTCAATTTCTTCAGTATGATAATGGTATTGTGATTGCTTTTTGAAAAGTGTCCGTTAGAGAAATGATCAGCCATACATGCTGAAAAAAGCACAGATCATATGATATAATCTCTAGGATTTGCTTTAAAATAATCTATGTGATGATGGTGGTGAGGAATGGGAGAGGTTATAGATGAAACAAGATTGGGCATATGTTGAAAATTGTTGAAGCTAATTTCATTACATTAGTCTCTCTAGTTTTATACATGTTCAAAATTTCCATAAAACAAAGTTTAATGATATAAGTTTAATACAAAGTTTAAAAAATAAATGATTAAAAGTACCACTCTCTGAATACATCCCTAAGAGGTTCATTTCAGTAAAGAACAACCATAGGCCTGCTGGGCTATAGATCTTTTTCCCTCAACTTTAAAGGAAGCTATTGAGGCTGGCCCAGTGGTGTAGCAGTTAAGTTCGGGCACTCCACTTCGGCTGCCCAGGGTTCACAGGTTTGAATCCTGGTCACAGACCAATGCACCACTCATCAAGCCATGTGTGGCAGCGTCCCATATACAAAATAGAGGAAGATGGGCACAGATGTTAGCTCAGAGCCAATCTTCTTCAGCAAAAAGAGGAGGATTGGCAACAGATGTTAGATCAGGGCTAATCTTCCTCACAAAAAAAAAAAAAAGAGGGGGGAGCTATTGAGGCCTAAGCTCCACACACGTGCCCCTCCTCCCATTGGTTTACTATGAAAATAGTTTAAAGCCTTCATATTTCAAGACTTTTTTTACACAACGGTGATAAGTTAAGACTTACTTTCTTATTGATAACTTTCTCCTGTTCCCATCCCAGGAAAATCATTTTGTGACTTTTATTTTCATTAATACTTACTAGGTACCAGACACTCTGCAAAGTGGCAGCAATATGAGGTTGGAAAAAAAGAACATTTTTCTTTTCGGTATCTACTGGGCAACAAACACTCTAATGCCTATCATTTCATTGGATGATATTATTATCTTCAATCTGTAAATGAGAAAACAGTTTTAGTTACTTGACTTGTGGTCTAAAATATGTCACTGGTTAGACAACTTGTTTATAATGATAGGTAGGACACCAGACCATTTTGTTGTTTTGTTTTGTTCTGTTGTTTTCTACACCATGGGTCAGCAAGGTCTTTCAGTAAAAGGCCAGTTGATAAATATTTTAGGCTTTGCAGGCCACGTGTCACATATTCTGTGTTTTGTTCTGCTTCATTTTATTGAGGGAGAGAGATGTTGGATTTTTTACTATAAATGTGGATTTGTCTATTTCCCCTTTCAGGTCTAGCAGTTGCTGCTTCACTTTTTAGAGCAAAAACAGACCCTAAAAAGCAAAACATTTTAGGGTTTCATTTTACAACCTTTTAAAAATGAAAAACATTCTTTGCTCTCAGGCTTAAAAACAGGCTATGGGCCAGATGTGGCCTGTGGGCTGCAGTTTGCCAACCATGGACTAGACTATGGTATGTTTCATTTTAATTCATTTATAATATCTCATTTCAGTTAAGATCATTGCAAGACTATACTGCACCATTCAGTACTAATCATGGTAGAAAGCGAGTCCCAAATACTTTGTATGTTTGCCATCTGATCACTGGTCTTCCCTAGAAGTCTACTAATGGGCTGAGAACCTGAGAAGCAAAGTGATGTCAAGTGCTCTGCCCTACAGAGCATGATTTTTGCAAATGTTTTGTCAAAAAAACACAAACGTGCTTATCTTAAATCTATGACTTCATTCATTCTATGGCCACAACAACCAATACTAAAAGAACCAGACCAAGATAATAAAACATGTTTGTCTTCACAAAGGAGATAGAAAGTTAGGAATCAGCATTTCTATTCAGGTTCTCTTAAAGCACAAAAACTAAGTCAAAGTTATTTTTAAGCCTTCTCTGCTGAGCTAATCGCATCAAAGTAAAATGAGTTCTAAATTAAAATAGATGTAGCAAAATAAAATGTGATCGTCTATCCTGGTCCCTCACTCATTGTCCTCAGAAGCCTCAGTCGTCCTTAGGAGAATTAGGATTGCTTAGCAGAAGTGCAAAAGAAAGACATAGTGCCCAAGTCTTTAGTTTCTAAATCAATTTTAAAATCCATAACAGAGACAGCAGTTTTAAGACCAAAGCATTTTATTTTTAAGAGCCAGGAATCCTGAGAGAAGAACAATTTGAGAATCCAAAATAATAAGACCTAAAGTAAGCAGAGCCTAGAGTTTATGTCATAAACAAGTGATCGGAATGAGGAAAGAAAAAGATACAGATTAAAGTCCACAAGAGTTGCTTGTGTTGCAAAGGGGAAGAGAAATGGAAGGCAACTACCAAGGACAGTGATGAGGCCAGGAAGGGTCTTGGGGGGAAGTGAGGAATCCACTTTGAAAGAATGCCAGCCTCTGCCTGTCTAGACACTTCCTTTTCAACATTGATCAGGTAGGAGCCCAGCCCAGTGGCAGGGAGTGCACTGCCCTGAGAGCTGTTTGTGCCAAGAACAGCTTGGTGTGCACCTTCCTTCGACAGTAGCCTGCAGGTCCCTTGTTGATCATCATCCACGGAAAACGATGCCCATTGAAGTGCTGAGAGTTTGCTCGGCACCATCTAAACACAAGGTGAGATAGACCGGAACCAGCCTGAGACCCCCATTCCTCACTCCCTCCACACACACTACCCTTCAGCAAAGACAGTATTAAAACTCTAACTCCAGGTGTCACAAGACACCTGAGGTTCAGGGAGAGTGTTACATACACAAGGACACCCTGCTAGCAAGTGACAAAGCTGGGACTCAAGCCCAGGTTGGTCTTGCTCCAAAGCTACTGCTCTAACTGCAGCATTATTCTGCCTCCCAAAATTTATTTCAGGCCCAAATTTTTATAATGCTTTTTTTCTGAAGGTCCATCTGCCTAGAATAAGCATAAGTGCAAGGAGAAATCTCATTTGTATGATCAAGGACTCAGAAAGTTCCTTATATACACCCCTCGTACACCTCAAGTTCCTTATACAGGTTAGCTCACTGAAGCCCCACAACCACCTGCAAGGTAAGCAGTGTTGGAGATGGGAACTGGGTGCTCAGATAGGCTAATTAATTTAACCAAACTCACACAGCTGGTAAGTAGCAGAGCCAGGAATTGAGCCTGGATCTGGCTGATGCCAAAGATATTATTCTTTTCCACTATAGCAAATCCGCAAACAAACATGTATATAGATCTATGAAAACAAATTGCATTGTATTTTTAAATTTACCATTTATTTCATGTAAAATAAACTGTCTACTCAAACAAATTCTTGTCCATTACTCTCCAATTTCTTGGCCTACAGCTAAATATAAACTTAATTTTGTTCTGCTTACAATGCTGATCTCTTACAAATAACTTGTCTCACTAGATTAGATTCCTGACCTTAAATATTTATTTACACTACATTCCCAGCACGGGCTTCAGATACATAAATAATGAGAGAAGAAAGAAAGGGAGAAGGAAGTGAGTCAAAGAAAGAAGAAAAAAGTAAACAATTGAAATTAGGAATAAAACGGATTATAAATATCTGCCTAGAATAGGTAGGCATCAAAAAACAATAATAAGTAATATCTTAGGGTTTCACAAATAAAGTTGCAGTATCTTTTTGTAAGTAAAATCTTGTATACTACCTTTTATGTTCAGTGTCAGCGTTAGGCATGACCAACTTAATTCTGTATTGTTAATTTCAAGACCAAGTGCAACCAACTCTAGGAACTTGCCTGTTGAAGCTGAACCAGCTTTCAACAGCTCCTCCAAGTGGCCACACATCTAAAGCACTTTGAAACTTTCCAGTTGAGGTTGTTTTGTTCAGTCGATCTGAAAGTTAATTTTTTAGGAATCTGTGTTGGCATTATTTACAATTACTTCTTTGTTAAGTAGCAACTTATTTGTGAAACAGGAATTTTTCATATTTAGCCCTGATACACATGAGTTATGAATACACTATCAGGGGGCTATAACATTTTCTAAAGATTCACTAGTTTATAATGTGTTGCTTCTTGGCCACAGCCATAAACTACTTACTGGAGTAACTAATGGTGTGCACGTGGCCTGGTCAGGCAAGGAGAATCTAAATTCCTCTCCAGGACAAATGAAATGCATTTCTTCCATCTGAATTCACTGTATCTACTTAAGCAGATCTTCACAAAGCAATGTAGTAGTTAGGAATCCAGTGCAAATAACGGAAAGCAGCTTTCACTCTGGCAAACCCACTTAGCAAACTGCTTAGCTGGCAGAGACTTTAAATCATGCGCCTTTTACCCTTTGGATGAATTCATCAGGGTCAGTACCTGGGAAAGTTGTAAGAGAGGAAAGCCGCATTTCCTATTTCAGTGCCCCCATTGTCACTGTAGGTGACCTCATTTCAGCCCCAGCACCACCCCTGCCACCTCCTGCCTGTCTACCTCACCCTCAACCTTGTGGTTCTTTTCTCAGTCTTACTCTACACCCTGCCTCCATCCTAATCCCACACGGGCCACGGGTGTTTATTAGTAAAAGTTTAAGAGGCTATGCCTCCCGGAATGCTATGATGTTTATAGGGACATTTAAAAACTACAATGTTTATCAGGAATCACAAAAATGCATTGACTCAAGGACCATGGTGTTTTGAAAACTACCACTAAAGTGAGAGGGACAGAAGCTGACATAAATCAACACACTGTATTTTTAGAGTGGCAATCAGAGGCCACCTCCATTGCCGCTTTTGAAGTAGAAAAGGGACAAGGCACACTGATATTAAATGTGACTAAAATGCAGCTTGCCCAAATCCCCCTTTGTTCATTCAGTTCCTCCAAAGACTGACCCTCCACTGGATGCCCAGGCACTGTAGTAGGTGCTGGGGCTACACAGATAGACCACACTGTGCTTTTCCTCAGGGAGTCAAACCATAATGGGGGCAGCCACACAAACAAAGAATTATCCTAGAATGTGATAAGTATTTAAAAATTGAAGTTACCTAACCCTGGTGATGGGACTGAGCTGGGCAGGGGGAGGAAACAAGGGTGGTTGGTTTCAGGGAAAGCTTTCCAGAGGAAAAGACATCTGAGCTTAATCTCTACCACAGAGTGGCAGGAAGATAAGGGAAGGCGTGAGGAATGAGAGGAGGAAGGATGGGAAGATGGAAGGATGGAAAGATAAGCATGTTTTCTTTTCTGTTTGTTTGTTTGTTTGTTTTGGTCTTTAACTCAAAGAGTTTTAGTCCTACAACTCCAATCCAAGGAACTCTGGAAGCGTGAGAGTAGATAGAGGTAATGTGGTATCTTTCCTGATTTATTCCAGAGTCTCAGCTCCTGTTAACTACGGCCACAGCCCCAGTAGTTGAACCCGGTGTTCCACACGTCCACCCTCCTGGGATAGCCCCTCACCACCCTCCTCTGTCCATGAATCATGCTGGTGACCCCCACTCCAACCTGGCCTGTAGAAGCTAACTATAACTCAGACCCAGAGGACTCCAAAGAGGGACTAAGGTGCTCCCGGAATTTTTTTCTCACAGAAGTTACCTGCAGAGGAACAGTGTATTCTGGGTTACAAATGCAAAACTCCAGGTAAATTCTGACCACACATTTTTGGGGGCACACATCAATGTCACTCTATTTTTTTTTTTTCAAGAAAATTATAATTCAGAGCCTACTTCCAGACCTCATCCCATTCAATTCCTATTTCAGTTTGGTATGCACATCCAAACCCTGAATCCATTATCCCAGGAGCCCATCATACAATGGGCCCAAGTTGAAAGTCTTCTCTCAAACTGGAAAGTGTCTTCCCTAGTAGATTTGGTAGGTTTGAAATCTTCCCACTTCTGTTCAACCCTGCTTTTGCGGACAATGAACCAGAAAATAATTCTATCTGGATAAATCAAATGCTCTGGTTTATTAAAACGTTGTAGAGGCTGCTAACAAATGGAGAATCTTCGAGCAGTCCCTGATGCTGACACTGTCAACCTTACGGCCCAAGAGCTGCGTTAAATGCCCGGCGTAGGTTCACCTGCCTAGTGACTCTTCCTATCACCCCTGCTCCCTCCTTTCAAGTTCAGGAAAGGACCTCAAGGGAGCCTCTGGTCATAAAAGATCACAAAACTCACCTTTGTTCCTCTGTTCCTATATCTTTTCAGTGAAAGAATGTTGGAAAACTGTAAGAGTTTGGGGGTTTGTGAAGGTAAGCATATCAGATTTTAATGTTAACAAGCTTTGGAAATTTCCTCAGTTAAAATAACTGCTAGATGTTAGTGAGTAAGTCTTCTAACCCAACAGTCCGGATGACATTCTACTAACTGTTCAATTAAAGTTTATTTGATCATCAGGGAATCTCTGATACGTATACAGTGGCTCTCTCCATTTTCACTGGACAAGTTCAATAACAAGGAAAATGATGCTATCACATTTCATTGCTCCCTGCAAACCACTGCACATACATCCCAAATTTATGCCTGTCAGTTCTCAGATTAACTAGGAAACTAAAGGGCATAGACCACACAGAAAGACCTGGACATGTATATTCCAATATCATATGTACAAAAACAAACAAACAAAAGCATGATGTTAAAATGGTGTATTACCAAGACAATTTTTTAAATGAGATGACTTCTGACTCTCCAAAGGAAGAAAAAGTAATTTATCATTTGGAGTTAGGAGGAGATATGTCATTTTGGAAAATGACCAGCTCCCTAGTTAAGCAAGTCCAGACTGAAAACTGGATAAAATTACCTCTAAGAAGTTAATTCAAATGGTTTAATGCTATAAACCACGAGTTTCTACTAGGACTGTATTCAAAAGGGATTTTATAGCCCCAGTCTGGATTCACTTCCAGGAAAGTCAAAGAAGACTCAAGGCGTATCTGATGTGATTTTTCCACTAATGAAACTTTTGTGATTTCAGGAAAGAAATGTAAGAGAATTACACTGAAGTTTAATATGATGCATGCAGGAAAACGACATGGAAAATTTAGCGTGTAAATCACAAGACCTTTAGCTTTACCACCAAAATTTGCAGTATCCAACCTACATAAGATTATAAATCTTGGATTGGGGATAATAAAATTTGTCTTCTATCAAAAATTTGTCTTCTATCAAAATATGTATACTGACCTGAAAGAGCCTTATAATTTCATACCTGCTTAAGTGTGACTTAAAAACATCTAATCACAGATTGTTAGGGCTATTAGAAATCTTCGATAATCATTCCTTCCATCCTTCAACAAGAGGAAGAAACTGAGATCCAGAGAGGCCTACCAAGTCTCCTTTCATTAGCTTTCTCTTTCACTCCTCCACTTCCCCCCAATCACTCCCCAAATCACAACACAATCTGAGTTCTGCCTCCCCAATGCACCCCCAACCAGGAACTCTTCTCCCCAATGACACAATTGCCTGTTCTCTCTGTCTTGAAAATTCTCCTCCCCTCACTCAATACAATACTTCCCTGATGTTCTTCCTATCTCTGATGACTTTGCCTTAGAACACTCTCTTCTTCTACCTTTGACTTAAATGTTAATCATCAGGGCTCTCCTTCTAAATATTCTCCACCAGAAAAATTCAACTCTTCCCAGGACTGATAATCTGCAAATCTCTATCCTTACCCCAGACCTCTCTCCAGAGCATCATGCCCATGTCTCCCACTGTCCACTTGAACCTCTGCCTGTATATCCCACAGATTTCTTAAACCCAACATGGCCCAAACCGATGGTCACTTTCCCCCACCTCAAATCCACTATTCATCTCAGGTTCCCTAAATTAGGAAATGACATTCTAGTTGTTCAAGCCAAAAACCTACACATCACCCTAAACTCCACCTTCTCGTCTCTTCTTCAACCCCAACATTCAATAAATCAATAAGTCTTATTGATACTTTTCAGAATCACCGAGATCTTATTTGTAAAATATTTCTCTGCTCTGTCCATTTATCTCCATCTCGACTGCCTCCATCCTAGCCCAAGCCACTGTATTAGCTTCCTAACTGGCCTCCTCCTTCAACTGAGGTCATTCTCCAACATCTTTTCTTCAGAGCAGACAAAATTATCTTTCTTGTCATTTCATTGCTTAAATCCCTTCAATGGCTCCTGTGTGCTCTTAAAATATACCCAAATTCTAACATGAGTGACAAGGCTCTGCATTGTCTTTCTACCTCTTACTTTCCAGCAGACACAAATGTCTGCCTCAGTGGTTCTCAAATGCAGCTTTTTTAATGCATCAAATTCCCCTGGGGAGCTTTAAAAGTGCATATTTTAGGGCCGGCCCGGTGGCACAAGCAGTTAAGTGCACGAGCTCCACTGCGATGGCCCAGGGCTCGCCGGTTCAGATCCTGGGCACACATCGATGCACCGCTTAGCAAGCCATGCTGTAGCGGCGTCCCATATAAAGTGGAGGAAGATGGGCATGGATGTTAGCCCAGGGCCAGTCTTCCTCAGCAAAAAAAAAAAGAGGAGGATTGGCAGATGTTAGCATAGGGCTGATCTTCCTCACAAAAAAAAAAAGTGCATATTTTAAAATACGTGCAAATGCACACACACACATAACCTAAAGTTCAGTATGTGCTGGAATCTGGCCTGTTTTCTTTTGCTGCTGTGCCTTTACTTTCTACTAATTCTGCCACATCACCAGGATTGAGCTATTAATTTCTACACACATACTGAAAGACTAAAAAATAATTACTGTTTTCTAGAAATACAGCAGTTATTTCTGTTTTCTCTTTTGACACTTCTCTTGATGCCCAAGTTCTACAAAACAGACCCTTTCACTGAAGGGGGTATTTGCCAAAGAAAACATCTGACATCTTTTTAGAATATAAAAGTGCCATAGAAGACAGGGAATAGAGAGAAGCAGTATCTGTGCCTATGACAACTTCTCATCCATGCCCTGCCAACAGCAGTTCTCAAGTCACAATTAACCAGCCTCAAATTGCCAATGGCTTGCCAAGTACCTCTTGGGAAAAAAATTAGTTGTTAAAGAAAATATACCCGTAGTTCTAAAGGATAACAGATACTTTTCAGAATTACAGAGAAAGCTTTTGCAAATTCTAGGTGGCCTAGTATGATTCCTAGAGCCTCTGATTCAGTATACATGTTTGGAAAATCTCACAGGTAATTCTGATGCACAAAACATTTAAGAACCACCGAGATACAAATTTTCAATAAATTCCTAGAGAATGTGCTCATAGAGTCCTCCAGGGTGTCAGATTTCTACAATTGCTTCAAGAAACCTCCCTTAAGAATTCCAGAATTCCAAGTCAAGAGAGGAGGAAGACTTTCAGGAGTTTCAAAAGCATCAGGATGTCAGTCTGACCAGAAAAAGCCATTGAGGTAACAATCCACAGGTAATCTCTTCTTCACCAGGAAAAGCCTGTGAATCAAATAAAAACCCATGCCAAGAAAAAGGAGAGAAAGAAAATAAGTCAAGATGGTAACTATCCTTGTTTCTGTTGACATCACAAATAGGTGATGTTTTTAATTCTTTTTTTAAAGCATGCAGATATTTAAAGAATGTAGCTTTTAAGAAACACTGTAGGAATTTCTCAAAAATTTTGAGAATATGTTACTTTTATAGTGAAAAATAAGTCTTTGGACCCATATATTTAGGATGAAACCTTTGTTCTGCCACTTTCAGCTGTATAATAGTAGGCAATTTGCTTACTTCTTTTGAACCTCAGTTTCCTCTGCTGTAAAAATCGGAATAGCAATTTAGTAGTAAAAGGGGAAGGTCACTAGTGAATCAAATTGGCCCACAGATGTATACAGACGTGGTAACTTACTGGGAGAGGAGGAGAGTGGTGGGCAGATCAGAAGTGTGGATGGATAGAGGCTGTCTGTGGAGAAGGCTGAAATGCACTCTCTGATTGGGCAGGGGCTGAAACTGGAGATGAAAACATAAATAAGCAAACAAAAACCATATAAACAATTCAGGACATTAACTTTCTGGTTTATGTAAAGGCTGGACAGTTCCACCAGCTGTGCCTCGGCTTCTGACACAGTTTGTGTGACAAGACACAGCAGACAGCGGGAAATGGGAAATGTTTTCAAAGATCTTAAAAACATCAGTCAGATAGACGCTCAGATTTCACCAGGAGGAGTGACCTCAGCCACCAGACAACTCAAAATGCTAAATGGGTGGCCGGCCCCATGGCTTAGTGGTTAAGTGAGTGCGCTCCACTGCTGGCGACCCGGGTTCGGATCCCGGGCTCGCACCGACGCGCTGCTTCTCTGGCCATGCTGAGGCCGCGTCCCACATACAGCAACTGGAGGGATGTGCAGCTATGACACACAACTATCTACTGGGGCTTTGGGGGGAAAAAATAAATAAATAAAATCTTTAAAAAAAAAATGCTAAATGGGATCAGAAACTTTAGTTTGAAACACATCAGGGCTATTTCCCAACTCACAAGTATCCGTGAAGTTTGGACCAAAGACCACAAAGGGATGGAGAGGCTGGGAAAGATGGCTGAAATTCAGCAGGTGGTGCCGAGCTTTGGGGTCAATGCTTAATCATTTTCATCCTGAGCTGTATCAAACTGGTCGGATGTGGAGAAAATTATTTCATATGTATATAAAGCTTCTAGCACATACTAAGAATTCAAAAAATGTTCTGTTTTCCTTATCACACTGTTTATCAGTAAAGCGGCCAATTGCCCTGGAGAACAAACTATTACCCTTCTACTTCGCTAAATATCTTCAAAATTAACAAGAATCCCAGTCCACGGTGTGGTGATTCCAAAGATTCTTCAGAACCCCTCCTGATGCTTTTACAACCCTCACCTGTACTGCTAGCTTCTGTCTGCATTGAATCCCAAAGGCTGCAGTACACATTTATTTCTTCTTGTCCGTCACAGGGGGAGAAAGAGAATGAGGACCACAATCTTCTGCATGATAGTCCTCTGATATGTAGAGAGAGCCAGTGCCTGGGGAGCTACCCAGCAAGTCCCAGACCAGTGCACTTAGAGGAAAGGTTGGATCTTTTGCCTTATTCATGATCTCTGTTGGAGAGCTGGTACAGTGCAGGTCTCTATGCTTCCTGAAAAGGGTTATTGATAAGTAGTGTTTCATACATATTATGCTGAACATCCCTATGGTATTGGGGTTATCCACTCAGCACCCCTCTCTTAGGAACTGCCTCTCTCTCCCATAAGCATAATAAAATCCAGAGCTGCTATCTTTTTTTTTTATTGAGGTAACATTGGTTTTTAACACTATATAAATTTCAAGTGTACATCATTATATTTTGACTTCTGTGTAGACTACATCATGCCCATCACCCGAAGTCTAACTGCCATGCGTCACCACACACATGTGTCCTTTTATCCCTTTTGCCATCCCCCCTTCCCACTTTCCTTCTGGTAACCACCAATCCATTTTCTGTGTCTATGTGTTTGTTTGTTGTTGCTGTTATTGTTTTTGGTCTTGGGGTTTTTTTTATCTACCACATATGAGTGAAATCATATGGTATTTGACTTTCTCTGTCTGACTTATTTTGCTTAATATAATGCACTCAAGATCCATCCATGTTATCATAAATGGCAATATTTCATCTTTTTATGGCTGAGTAGTATTCCACTGTATATATATACATCTTCTTTATCCATTCATCCACTGATGGGCACTTAGGTTGTTTCCAAGTCTTGGCTATCGTGAATAATGCTGCAATGAACATAGGGGTGCGTGTATCTTTTTGATTAGTGTTTTTATGTTCTTTGGATAAGGCCACTGCAACCACTGGCTCCAGGAGTAGTTGCCTAGGCAAGCTGAGCCAATGAGTCTCTTCTCCAGAACTTGGGACAATATAAAACTCGAGAATAGTCTCTCTTTGGTTGTTCTGATATTTCATGTTTCTCATTACATGATTTGAACCTATGTGGAGTGAGAAGCAGAGGTAGGGACCTAGCAGCATTGAAGTCCCTGGTTGCACCTGCCTGAGGTCCAACTGCATCCCTCCTCTTCTCAAGCCTTTGCTGTTTAGGTCTTCTTTTGACTCCATGAGACACCCCGTTATCTTTCCTTTGTTGGTGGTGGTTTTTAAGCCAACCAGAGTCCATTTCTATTGCATACATCCTAAAGAGCCATGACTAATAATAATTGAGCTTGCTGTCTTAGCAGTTATCTAACTGAAAAATATATACTATATAAGAATCATTTGTCTGATCTTATTTTTAATCTCTTTCTAGAAGTATTTCCAACCATCCAACCAAGTATATTGGTACTACTTATTATTATTTACATACACAATGCAGTATAGTGGTTAAGAACCTGAACTCTGAAGCCAGACATCCTAGCTTTGAATCCTAGCTCCACTTATATAGTGGATTCTGTGACATGCGACCCAGATCCCCCTTCAGAACTAAAGGATTTCTTCCCCCGGCTGTTGGAAGTGCTGCCCTAAACTGTCCTCTACAGAAGAGAGCTGGCTCACCCACAGTACCACCCTTTCCAGGGACAACATGCATAACATAAAGGCCCATCCCCCTCATTCCAATTCTGGAAAACTATGCAAGGCCATCCTTGCTCCAGAATTCCCTATGTAGTTGACTAAAGCCTTTGTTGAGACGGCATCACACCCCAACTTCTCCTTCTGCCCACTCCTGCTTCCTTCTCTGCCCCCTGGGTATTGATCTTGGGAACACTCCCTAATACACTTGCCGCATGCGAATCTCCATGCCAGAGCCCACTTCCTTGGGCACCCAACCTGCAACAATTCACTTGCTGTGAGGTCTTGCAAGTCACTCAACTTCTCTGTGCCTCGGTTTCCTCATCTATAAAATGGGGATAATAAATATGACCTATTTCACAGTAATATCATGAGGATTAAATGAATTACTATACACAAAATGCTTAGAACAGAATAGCATCTGGTATATGGTAAGTGCTATTTAACTCTCATTTACTCTTATATTTACCACTCGGTAGCAAATTGACTCTTATTTCCTTTTATACAACTTAAATTGACTTTTAAGATTAGACAAGTTTCCAAGGGACCCTAACTATGAACACAAAGAAGTTCAGGCTTACTAGGTCCCTGAATCAAACATTTCCCTTCTCTCTTGGTTCATTAAGAGTCCAAGTACGTGGGCCTTTAGGGCTCACAGAAGGAGATCCATCTATTGACTGGAGTTTGTGCCTGAGAAAGGGCGATGAGGGTCAGCCTTGGAGCCTGATTTTTCCCAATCTGTTGTTTTTGTAAGTGGTGCTTTGTACTTGAGCCCAGAGGTGCTAGTGATGAGTGCATTGCTATAAAACCAGACATAAAGCATGTGAAATGGAGCCTAAATCATAAATACAAAAATTGTAACAGCGGGTTAGATTTTATGGCTCTAATTTGTCTTAAATTGACATATAGTATTGCTCTTGTCATCACTTGGAGTAGTGTATGCAAATCAAAGGTAAATATGGGCCCATATAATTAATTTTAGTTCTATAGTGAAGTCAATATTGATAACTGAGCACTAACCATAATTCTTGATGAAGGGATAAATTTTCTTTTTATTATTCTGTGGTGAAGGATAAGTAACATATTATACATTTGCATTTACCTAGCAAGTGATTAATTGAATATTTCAGTGAAAGTTTGACATGAATCCAAGGCAAAAAGCAGAAATGGAGATTCTGTTAGGAAAAAAGACAGAATCTGGACCACCCAGAATTTTCTTTCTCTGTAAGTTAATGTCTTAATTGGCTGAGAGTCCTGATGTAACAATGGCACCCCGTTGTGGGAGTGGGAGGAGAGGAGTATCAAAGGAGGCTATCTGGCCACAGCTTTGAGAAAAGATAAGGTGGTCCTGGGCTAAGAGATCGTCTCTTAGCCCAGTACGATGGACTTTAAAGACCATCTCTATGTTGATAACTCCCAAATCTACACCCGTATCCTCTCCTGTGAAATACGGGTCTCCTACTAAAAGTTCTACATGGATGTCAAGTAAGTATCTCAAATATTGCATAATGCTTGACTTTTCCCCTCAAAACTTGCTTATCCGCTAGAGTTTCCCACCTCTGTAATGACACTAACTTCCTCGTAATTGCTCAAACCAAAAATCTAGGATTTATCCTTGATTCTTCTTTTTCCCTACACCCAGTTAATCTCCAAAATATCTTGAGTCCACATGCTACTTTCCATCTTCACTACCACCACCACTCTAGTCCAACCCCAACATCACTCTGCTCTCCTGTGATGCTCAGCCCCATTGGCTTTCCCTCTGTTCCTCAAATACCAGTTCTCTGCTCTTCACACTAATCATCACAGATCATCCCCACCCTCATGCTTTTTGTTAACTCTTTTTTCTGCCTAGATTGCTTGTACCCCTGGTCTGCATATCAGTAGCTCCTTCTTGTTACCCAAATCTTTGCTTAAGTGTCTCCTCCTCAAAGATCACATAAATGCTGTCTTACATAAGCTTGGGGAGCATGGTCAAGAGACTCAGCATCTCTGTACTTTAGTTTCTCCCTCCACATTTAACCCAAGTGCTCCCAAGGTTTCCCAACTCTGGAGGAATGATGGGGAAGGAAGAATATTTGTGGACCATTCTAGAATTTCCCAAAATACAAAGATGGTATTCCCCATAGATGATTTCATTGTTTCTCTGGAATGTAAAAAACATACCAGATTTTTACAAATAGTACCATTTTTATCTTTTGGCCTACTACACAGAAAAAAAGGGGATTGTACCAGATGGCCTCTAAGATCCCTGCCAGCTCTAGCCTCCCAGGAATCAACAAGCAGAGTGGAAAGAACACAGGCTTTGAAGTAAAATAGACCCAAATTGTAACAGTGAATCTTTCTGAATCTCTATTATTCTGTAAAATTGACATAATAAATGTACTCCACAGAGTGGTTGTAAAGACTAATAAGGTACTTAGTACAGGAACTAGCACATACATATTTAAAATGGTGGCCATTTGATTATTATTGGTTGATCTGAGTCTCCCCCAAAAAATACATTGAAGCCCTAACCCTAAATACCTCAGAATGTGACCTTATTTGGACATAGGGTCTTTATAGAGGTAATCAAGTTAAAATGAGGTCATCAGGGTGGGCTCTAATCCAATATGACTGGTGTCCTTATAAAAAGAGGTAATTTGGGCACAGACATAGACGTGTATAGAGAGAATGTCTTGTGAAGATGACAGCAGAGATTGAGGTGATACATCTAGAAGCCAAGGAACACCACAGATTGCCAGCAAACCACCAGAAGCTAGGGGATAGGCATGGGACAGATTCTCCCTCACAGCCCTCAGAAGGAACCAACCTTGCCAACACCTTGATCTTGGACTTCCGGTCCCCAGAACTGTGAGACAATAAATTTCTGTTATTTCAGCCACTCAGTTTGTGGTACTTTGTTATGGCAGCCCTAGCAAACTAAGACATGATTCTGAGTGGCTAATTGTTCATAGTGTGTTTGTATTGCTTTTCCACCTACAAGTCAATGTTTTTCAAACTTTTTTGACAGCAAGCTCAGTAAGCAAAGTATATTATATAGTCACGTATCTTATAGATATACATAAAATGATATTGGCTGTTACCTAAAATGCACTTTGATATTTTCTATTCTGTTCTTTTTAATCTAGTGGTGACCCATTAAGTTGATTTCACAACCCCTAGTGGGTAGTGACCCCACTTGAGAAACACTAGGCTGGACTACAAACTCCTTAAGAGCAAGCATACATCTCTCTTTTCATACCACCTAACCCAACACTGGACTTGTATTAATCAAATAAACTCTTGAGGATTGACTTTTAAGGCCAAGATGTATTTGATATCTTTTTATGCCACTACTTTGAGCTTTGTTAATAAATCTGTGCCAAAATATTCAAGGCCTGTGGAAATTCTAAAATAACTACCATGAAAGTATTTACCAATAAATGTTCTTAGATCAAATTATATTATTATAAAAATATGTGTTGGATGTTTCTTTAGTAGACAGATTAGTTCTATCCTGGATGGCATTAGCTCTCTTCAAGGGTACTGAGGTTCCACATGCTGCTTCTCATCCCCCAAAATTAGTGTACATAAATCAAGCTTCCTTGTAATAATAAGATAGCTTGTATGTCTTTTGTCAGATGATATATATATATATAGGAAAGAGAAAAGAATCTGCTTCAGTATTTCATATCACATTGTTACATTTTAAAAGGAATTATATCAAATAAATATTAGATAACAAGTGATAAATACTTCTCACTGGTGACATAAGGTGAAAGTCAAAGGATGTGTTGTGCTTTTGAGAATGTCTGTGAGTTTATTAGTTATCCATGTTTCTTCCTTTGATAAAAACTCAAAAATAAATATAATCCAATCTTAAGGCAACAAATAATTATTCAGTACCTACTAAATATCTGCAAGGAACTATGATATAAAAACTCATATAAAACTATATGAGACATGATATCTGCCCTGTAGGACTTGCTTAAAATCTAGTGCGACTTAGAAGATACAGGGCTTCTAGACTAGGTACAGTGTGACCACAGGTACGCTCATGACTCCTCACTTCTGTCCCCTCCCCAAATCAGCTCCACCAACCACCACCACCATGCTAATCCCCAAGGAAATAAGTAGTACAAGTAGAGATAAAACTTACACTGGCATTAAAAACTAGGGCTGGGAGCTATTCACTTGCCAAAAAATATTAGCACACACATACCTCCCCAGTAGGGCCCATCCAGCTTGGGCCTCAAAAATCTTCTCCTGATGTTAACAACTACACAGAGAAGAAAACACCCCTACTTCCCCTCAGCCCCACAGGCAAAGATGGAAGCTTTGGTGCCTCACCTTCAAGGTCTTCACAACGTGTTCAGATGGTCATATGTTTTTAAAACTTACAAAAGATATTTTAGATGTTTATTTCTACTTTGACTTCCCTCCATTGTGTTTCCCCAAATGTCGGGTGGTATGGGAGTGGCTTAAGGCAATCCCGGGAGCCAAGGAAGAGTTGAATTGGGGATACATTTGGTTTGGATTTAGTAGGATCTATTTGTGTGGTTTGCAGTCAATTCTGAGATGGTAAAATTAATCCTCCCATGGAAGAATGGCTTCTAAGAATTCTAATGGCCACTGTACTGACTCACTCAGCATCATGACATAAAGTTTCAGAGCCAAGGGCTGCATCATGATATCAACACTTCCTACAGTACCTGGCACAGACGTGTGTGGGTTATGGAGGAAAAACAGGTATTAAAATGTAAGAAGCCAGAAGCCAGTTTGTGGAAAATTCTTCCAAATCTTCTCTCTCATCTATGAAAGAAACTTAACAGAAGTTTTGCCAAATTGACAACACTAAAAATGCACATATTATGATCAATAACAAGTTGGAAGTTGAAAGAAACTTTCGAAATGATGAACAATAAAAAATAAATAAAATAAAAATTAAATTAATAAAAACAATAAATAATAAAGAAACATTGATCATCCATTCTAGAGGAAATAGTAATGCATCCTTCTATTCTCTTTGAAAAGGTGATCAAAGACAATGCAGGGAAAAAAAACTAAGAAAAATTCTAGAGATGTGTTAGGAAGTGTAGCAATTTCCAGGCCCGGGAGCAGTAAGTAGAGTCAGCCTAATGGTAGGAGATCTCATAAAATGCCAAAAAGAAAATCCTTTCTGGAGGAAGGGTCTGCCCTGTAGTGAAATCTACGTCTTTTGTAAGAGCTGAGAGATGTGGGGAAGACAGGAGAAGGGCGATGGAGAAGGGCTCCATGGGAGACAAGTGCAAAGAAGACTCAAGGAGAGTAGTGAACTATTCTGGGGCTAAAATATCTCAAAACACAAGGACAAATCATTTCCCTGAAGGGAGTTCCTGTAAATAGCTAGGCTAGGAAAGTGCAACTCATTCTCTAAAGCGTAGTAAAAAATTGGTACAACCTCGATACAACAGTACTACTAGAAAAATGGTGTGAGAGAGTAGAAAACTTACCAGACAAAAACATCTGCCAGGAAAAGGTTGTCACACAGAATAGATGAAAATAGTGACCAAGTTTTTTTTTGTTTTGTTTTGTTTTGTTTTGTTTTTTAAGAGTGAGCCAACCAGCATCTCCCAAAGTCTTATGGCATGGAAGTCTCAAGTTTTTGGTTTTGTCTTTTTCACTGGGAAAGATTCACTCTGAGCTAACATCTGTTGCCAATATTCCTCTCTTTTTTATTCTCTTCTTTTGTTTTTCTCCCCAAAGCCCCAAAACATAGTTGTGTATCATAGTTGTAAGTCCTTCCAGTTCTTCTATGTGAGCCGCCACCACAGCATGGCAACTGACAGACAAGTTGTGTGGTTCCACGCCCAGGAACCGAACTCAGGCCGCCAAAGCAGAGCACGCTGAACTTTAACCGCTAGGCCATCAGGGCTGGCTCAGTGACCAGGTATTTTGCCCTAATTTTTTTAAGTTATTTTTCTCTAAAAAGTAAGCCATAAAGTAAAAATTCAGAAACTCAGAGAACAGATTGTATGCAAACAAGAGGAAATGGTGAAAAAAAGGGATGAGATAAACATTGTGAGAACTCAGGGAAAAAATGAAAAGAAAAAAAGCATTATATAAATGATTACAAAATTAAAATCAAGACAAAAGAGAAAATATATTTTGTGGGAGAAAAAATAGTGATTAATATCAATTATAGATATTAGATCAATATAAGATCTAATGTAGATCAAAATAAGACAAATAACGAAACAGTTAAAAAGGAAGAGGGAGAAGGTGGGAGATGAGAGAAAAACAGGCAAATGAATTCTGCTATAAATATAGTTGTTGTCTTAAAAGAACAGTAGATCAGGGGCCAGCCCCGTGGCCTAGTGGTGAAGTTAGCACGCTCCTCTTCAGCAGACCGCATTCACTTCCCAGGCATGGACCTACACCACTCAACAGAGGCCATGCTGTGGCGGCAACTCACATACAAAATAGAGGAAGATTAGCACAGATGTTAGCTCAGGACAAATCTTCCTCAAGCAGAAAGAGGAAGATTGGCAACAGATGTTAGCTCAGGGCAAATCTTCCTCAGCAAAGAAAAAAGAACAGTAGATCAGAACAAATTTTTGAAATTATAATTCAAGAAAATTTTCTTGAAATAAAGAGAATTTGAAGTTACATGTTAAAATGGCACACTATGTGCCTGAGAAAACTGACCCAGAACAGCCAAGATTGAGACAAATCCTTTAGTAAAACTGTTGGAATTTAAAGATTAAAAGAAATCATTTCATTTGTCAGACACATCAATCAAAAGACCTATAAGGGAAAGAACTAGGTTCAGACCAGATTTTTCCACAGCACCATCCAAAGCCAAAGGAAATAGAGCAATCTCTGTAAGACTCTCAAGGAGAAAAGTAGGAGCAAAGGATTTTATAGCCAGCCAGGCTGTCTTTCTGAATAGAGGCTACAGAAAAACAGTGTTGCACACACAACTCGGAATGTTTCTCATGAGCCCTTCTTGAGGAAACATCTAGGCAACAAATTCCAGCCAACTGAGAGACGACTGAGGAAACCACAGCAAAATGATTGATGATGTACATTAAATGTATTTAACAGAACTAAGATTAAAATAAATGTGAAGATTATGGGGACATCAAACTATAAATATTAAATACGTACATACTCTGTGCCAAGCAATTGCCTTCATAGTTGTATTCCCTAAAGAAACACATATATCTAAGAAGACATCGTCAAGAGTTTCATTGCAGCATTGTTTATGACAGCCAAAAAAAAAAGATTGAAACAATATGTCCACGAAAATTTAAATGCATGCAAAACAGTACTATATAATGCTTATGAATAAATATATAGTTAAAATCAGGACTGGCTAAATTATTTGCAGAACTTAGTGCAAAATGAAAGTGTGGGGCTGTAACACAGTATTTCACAAGTGCTGTCTTGACTCAGTTTTGAATTCAGGACTGAAAACCTCAATTTCCCTTCACCAGCAGTTTGCTAAAGCCCCACTCCAACCACTTCCCCTGTCAGACTCGCACGCTGCAAGGTCACTGTGCACAAGCCCAACCGCCTCCCTTATCAAGACCTGACACTCTAGGGCCAGGTACCAGACAACTAGGGACAGCTCCTTCTCCCCAGAGCCTGTGAAATTATTCAAATTAGCCAATCCACAGGGACCCCAGGAAACCTAGCTAATCCCACTGGCTTGCCTTACATAAACTGTTGCATTAAACAGCTCCAGCTTGCTGTTACACTGACCTGGGGCAGCCCTCTGTGTGGCCCTGCATGGCATCCTTCTCTCATTTGCAGCTATAAGAAAGAGTTCTGCCTGTCACTTATCTGAGTGTCAGTGTTTTGTATCCCACCATCAAAAGAATCTTCAAATCTTACAAAACAAGGGCCACTTGCCTGTTCAAGAATAATTAATATTTCAAAACGGCAACAGCAGAACGATAAACCAAGCACAGGACTCTTCTAAACATGGCCATTATGTAACTGCACAGGTTACATACCTGTAAAGCTGACTCTGGTTAAAACTTTGAAACACACATGACTCATAAACACTAAATTGAGAATAGTATTTACTTCTGGAGAAGGAGGGAGGAGAATTAGAAGAGCAGGGAAAACTGAGCCTTTCAACTGTATCTAGGATCTTTTATTGTGTTAAAAAAAAAAAAATCTGGGCCAAATATGGCGAAACATTAAGATCTAATAAAGCTAGGTGATGGATATATGGGTATCTGTCATATTTTCTGAACGCTTTGAATTATTTCAATTTTTAAAAATGATTAATACAGTAATATGATTCATGCAGAGAACAGTTTACAATTAAATGCTAGAACAGTATTCAAAAATCTTTGGGATGTACTTTAGAGCCCACAAGCCTTAAGACAGATTTTGAAAGCAGATTAAAAATTAAGGAAAATGAGTTTGGGTGTGTTGAGACAGATAGTAGAGTGGTGGTTGCCAGGGGCTGACAGAGTGGGAAATGGAGAGATGCCGCTCGATGGGTATAGAGTTTCAGTCATGCAGGATGAAAAAATTCTAGAGATCTGCTTAAGAACATTGTGATTATAGTTGACAATATTGTACCGTACACTGAAACATTCGTTAAGAGGTTAGGTTAGATCTCATGTTATGTGTTTTTACCACAATAAAAAAAAATTCACCTTGGAGATTAGCGTATGTCCCTAAGCTTTAATTTACCCAACATTTAAATGATATTAATAATATTAGGTGTATTTTTAGCATTATAGTAAAAACTAAAGAATACATGTTAATCATTTAATACAGTACTCATGTTTACCATTGGTATTATTATTATCATCACATTATTGAAAAATACAAGTAGATGGTTCACAAAAAAAAAAAAAAAAAAACCAAGAAAGTGGGAATATACATTACTGTAATATAAAGTGTAAGGAAGGATAAATCAAAATAAATTACAAATATCCTCCAAAAAATTAAGGAAAATACATTTACTTGTATAGGTGCTCGTTTTTGAACTTTCCCCTTTTCTAGTATGAAAAGTCAATTGAGATTCATGATTTCCTGCTTAGTGTCTATCACCTATTTTTTTTTAATATTTTTCTTTTTTCAAACAGCAACATTAACTGTCATCTGAAGACTTAGAACATTCATCAGTGTCAAGATTTATGAGAGAACAGCACAGGTAAGACTGCTTGATTAGAATAAAGGGCGAGATTTAGTAGAGTAACTGCCACTTTCTGTTTTTTTGGTTTTGTTTTTTTTTTTTAATTCACCATTCTTTAGTAAATGCAAGTAGGGAGAATGTCAGAAATCTTATTTAATATTGCTGGTCACATGTCTGGCCACAACCAGCAGGAATAACTGCCTGGCAAACTGTAGAGAGATGGGTCTCAGAAGACACAACCCCATCAGCAACGTGTGGCCCTCCAGTGATTTTATTTCTAGGGGGTGGGAGTTGGCAGGGGACCAAGATGTATTCTGTTCGCCCTTCTGGACCTCGCCACACCCTGCCCTTCTCTGGAGCTGACCCACATACACTGCATCAAAGTCAAAGGCTCCCTTGCTCTCTCACATTTGCATCTGGACGGTTTTAGCTAAGTGGGGGACAGTGGCAGGAGACTGGAAAGAGGGTGACAGTGAGGTCAGGTATTTCTGCCCCTGGGTCCCACTCTCCTCCCCACAGTTTGCAATGGACACCCTGACTTCTCTACCTGGGGCTGAGGCTCCATGGGCAGCCCTCTCCGTAGAGCTCCCCGCCCCCGCCCTTCTTGTCCAGAGGCAGACATGGACTCCCCACAATCGCTAGCCTCAGGGTGCCACACCGTTTGTTTCCCTAAATCCTGCTTATGCCTTTATTAGATTCTTCTCAAATCACCCAATCCTATTGATGTCCTGCCGCGACAGGGAGCAAGAGAGGAAGAAAAGTGAAATATGAAAATGAAGAAGAGGCACAAGAATAAATGTTAAGTGCCTCAAAGGTGACTCAGCCACACAGCTCTCCTCTCCACCACTGTTACTGTCTCAAGTTTAGTGAAAAAAATAGAATGAAGTAAATGCAGTTAAATATTCTAAATTATTATGACCGCCATAATTGTAATTATTCCATGCTTCTGAAGCAAGTTTGTATTTTGCAGAATGCTTTTGACTACCCTTTAAATAGCTTAAGACAGATATTGGTCACTCTTAAAGAGATGGAGAAACCGAGCCCTGGCCCAAAACACTTAAATGATTTGGAACCTAAGTGTTTCACAAGAGACTAGAACCTCCATTTGGGGGACTTAAACTCACTGCACAGATTCTAAAAGTTTCATGGACAATTCTATCTCACTGGAACTACTATGTGCAAGCTTTAACATGCCTGATTTAACACCTTTGTTAGCTCACTAACATAAATGATGGCTTTCACTGCCTGACAACCTGGGCTGCAAAAGGAGAGGTGAATTGAAATTAACAATATCCTACACTGGAAAAGTTTGCTGGCCTGTCATTCCCACTCCCAGGTAAGTATTCTGGGTCAAGCAGATGCTTCCAGAAGGAACTTAGTCCCAGAATTTTTCATCTTCTTCCTTTGCAAACAGAACCCAGAGTGCCCTCCTGTGTATAAAGTGGAAATAAATCCCTACTCTTGCCATTATTACCAAGATAAGATTATGTATGAGCGTTTATTTTCCTGACAAAAATATATAATTTTGGTGACAGTTTTTAAGCAGAATACGTTCAATAAATTGTCATACCATTGGCATCATTATTTACAATTCGAGCTACGTATTGTTTATAGTTGGAGTTGGGGTGATCTCAGAAATGGGACAAGTTCAAAACACAAGCCTCATTTTATTCTAAACTAAAATTAAAGTCCCAAATATCTAAATGATATTCACATCTTATAAATAATTATAATTTGAGATTGAAAATTGTTAACAGAATGTTCAAACACTTGAAAACATGTTATGACACAGTTTACAAACCTTCACCATGGATGTCAAAGATTTCTCTCATTAGGGCTTTTACCTAAATTGATTTGCTTGAGGTAATTCCCTTCTGCGGCAAAGAGAATCCCTGAGTTTTATTTTTTTCCGTGAGCCTTATAATGTTCTCCGTTTTCAGAGGAATTGTCGGACAAACCCAGTTCGACAACCTGCAAAAGACTCCATTTGTCAGTCGATGAAGAATTGATCAAGTTTAGGGTATTAAGCAAAACTTCCAAGCAAATTCCTACATAAGTGTTCAGGTTATTAAAATAATTTATCCATTTATCTCCTGGGGAAGCCATCCATCACATTTCTAAAATTACAACTTTGGAAGACTGAGAGCACCAGTGATAGAATTTGTTTTTCAGTAGAAATATTGATAATCAGTCATATTTTTATAGTTGGAGAGCAACTGGATTTAATTTTGGAGAGTAAGTTGTCTGATATTGTACAGAGGATTTACTTTAAGTTACTTATGTATTCCTACATTCTCATCTATTTGTTGTGTTCTAGTGTCCTCCAATGGATATTCTCGATAGTACTGGTATTGCAGAATCTATTTGAATCCGAGAATCCAGGAGGCTGGATGGCACATGAGCTTCATGAGCAAACAGTCCTGGGAAGAAACCCAATTCTCCTAGTCTGAGCTGAAATCAAGTAACACTTAACGGCACATGTAAAAATCATTCTCCTTAATAGACAGTGAGTTCAGGGTCATTCAGACTAAATTCTATCATTTCTCTTCTGTTCTTATCATATTGAATAATCGTGAAAGTAATGGACCCATATATATATATGAAAGTTGCTGTTGAGAAATGTAGAAAGAATATGATTTGGTGACTGGAATTTAGAGGTATGTGGTACACAGTTAGACTTTAGATGCCAAGCAAGACACTATTAATATTCCTTTATTAGCCTAGAGAACAACAGGAAGTATTCTAGAGCACATGAAGTTTGATTCTAAAGCAGTTGGTTATGCAAAACAAGATAAAGAAAAAAACACTTAAAGTTAATGAATAGATGAGTCTAAATTATTGAGAAGTCTGAATCGGAACATGTAATTTAAAGAACAGTGCTTTTGTATTTTCACGACCATAATTAGGATGTAATTTCAATAGATAGCCCAAGTAATTATAATAAAACCCAGGGCTATTCTTATAAATTAATTGTGTCCAGGGGTATTTAGCAACAACGTGTCCCAAATTTTCTTGTTATTTCCATTTTAAATAATCCCTCCAATTCCTGCAACAGGTGTTGAATCTTGTATTAGCTCAAGTGTCCCAATTTTGTTGCAGAAACTATTGTGACTCAAACTGTGGAATGAAGAGGGTACATGAAAAGAAACTGGAGTCTACTGGATATATGAGAATAACTCCTTGAGAAAATAAGAATGTGGACTATGCCTTGCTTCCCCACAGAGCTAGAAGACAGCTAAAATATGATGCTTTCTAATATTTCACAGGTGTATATATTTCCCTAATGCAATTATTGAAACATTTAAAATAGCTATATAGCACTATAACCATCAGTGGGGACAATATTATAGGTGTGCTTCTCTCATTTATCCGTCCATTTCGTGGGAATTCCAAAGATCTGCTATTGTACCTGCAAAATAGGAGGTCTGGAAAGTTTCTGAGCATTGAATGGCAGTCAGGTATTTTAATAAAATGAGTCATAGTTCTCAAGGAACTCCAACAATTAGATGTTAATTTCAGATTATGATTACTTGAAATAAAATAAGAGCTGTGGCATATCCTAAAAGCAAGTAAGGAATAGCTCTCTGTAAGTTGAATGCAAATGTGAAAGTATGGACTTGCATGTACTTTCCCCGTGGGAACCTGATTGTAGTTCTAAATACAGTGCTATGAGTCCCACTGAGCTGTCCCATCAAGAAGACAGTAGGTCCCTTGTCAGTTCCTTCTATCATGTTTATCGACAAACATAAACTACAAAGCACAGAAGAGCATGTGAAGGTACATGCATGCAAGTGTGCATATGTGGGTGAGTATGAATATGGAAATGGCTGTATCGGTAACTACCTAGACCTGTAGAACCTAGCATCTCCTGAGAGACAATCCACCAAGTGTTTGAGAGTCTGTGTGAGATGGTTAGCAGAAATAGAAAGAATAACTATTATTTCTTCAATGCACTGTACCAATATCTGTAATTGTACATTTTTGATCACCGAGATGGTTAAGGTGTTCCTCCTTCCATGATGTAGTACCCAGCACAGATCCAGAGCAGCTTGCATGCAGAATTGCTCCAGCTCTAGGTGGCTTAGAGGCAGGCATGCGAGCGCCCAGAAGTTCTGGTATAACTCTCGCTCAGGCATTATCATTCACAACTGTGTTCTTCTGATCTTGGTACTCTTGGTATCCAGAGCTTATAACTTTTGGAAAATATAGCTGATCTCTCTGCTAAGTATCCTAACTACATGGGCTTCCTTCTCTATCTTTTAGATAAATGAGCCTTGTTTCACTCATCCATGAGCTGTCTCTGGCTCTCCATCAATCTGAATCTAGTATTTTCATTTGTCAATGCAATGATCATACAGGAATTCACATAAAGTTAAAACCTACATACAAATTTCATTATGAAATTTTTTATAATGAATAATACACTGTTTCCTGTGATGATCACATTCACTCTGGTGACTCAGTAATCACACATTTCAGAAAAACTGCAATTCCAAAACCCTAACTAGTCACAAGACGTTTCAGAGTGAATATCCTGGTAGCATGTCTACCTGTCTCATTCCAGAGCCTAGGCTGTAGGGCTACCTGGGGTATGTTCTCTTCATGGAAATGGAAGAAGCTCAAGAAAGCAAGCCCAACCAAACAAGGAAGTTCATTGACCAAAGCAAGTTCCATGGCCAAGCCCAAAGTCAAGGGTCAGGGAAATACACTCTGCCCATCGTGAAGTGATGGCAAGAATGTAGATATATAAAACGACTACAGGCAAGTGAAAAAGTAGTATGAATAACTCAACCTACCACAGTCACCAAGATAAACAAGAAAGAGAATTAGATTAGGAGTTAGAAGACCTAGATTCTAAGTCTTGTTCGCCCACGGTCTATTTGAGCATAGGGGTAACCTCTGAGTTCCAGGTGAGTCTGGAGCAAGTAGACTGAATGATTTACGAAGCTTTACGTAGTTCCAATTATTCTCTGAGCTCATTATCTCTTACTTCAAATCAATTTCTTCTCCTGTCAAGCATATTGCCTTCAAAGTTATCAGTCTCCAGCTCAGGATCGATAGATTAATCCTCGATTTCTATAACTGACAATGAGTCACTCCCATTAATATCTCCCTTATAGTACATTTTCTATAGACACCTACACTTGGTTCCTCCTTCCTGTCCTTGACATTTAGCCTTAATCTTTAATTGTTGAAAGAATGTCCTAGAAATTATCATAATTCTTATATCAGCCTAATTATTTAGCCTAATTATTTTTTCTAAAATACCCCTTAATCAAGTCCACATCCAAACCGTTAGTGAATTCCTCTCCACAACTTCTTACATGTCCAAATTCATTAGCCTACCATTCAAAGACCCCTGAGCTCTCCTCTGCTTTCTTTTTGTTATTCACTCCACCCACTCCACTTGGAAACAAAATCCTCCAAGTATGCTGACCTTCCTACTGTTAACAAACAAAACTTGGAAATAAGGCAAACATCCTTTCAACGTCATTTGGAGGCATTGTTTAAAAGGTCCACCCAAAGATTACGTAAGGGCATATACTTTGTTCAACTTACTGTTTACCGTTAAATAAAGACCTAGACATAATGAAGTCACATGTTGACACGTAGATTTTCGTCCAGTAGAAAAGATAACCCCAAGGCTACAGTTTATTGCCTTAAAAAATATTACCTAGTTTTGTATCTAACCCAGCAATTATATCATAAATTTCCTTTATTAAATTTTTCCAAGGATGTTTAGCTCCTCAAACGCTCTTGGAACCAGCCACACCATCATACTGGTTTCCTCATTTATTAATAAGATGGCTAAAATCTTTGACATGTGTTCATTTTAAATTTGGAAACGAACTATGTTTTTAACTTTCTGAAAAGCTTACTTGAACACTCATCTGTTTTTAAAAACCTTTTCTCATTCTTCGTTTCGTAGCTCATGCTGTGGCACTCTGTCAGAAAAGTCGGCTGCTTCTCGAAGCTTATCAAAATCCTACCTCGCCTTCACGATCTTATTCCAATCCCATTTCCCAGCAAGGACCTTACCTTCCTTTAAACTGACCGGACATTTATAACCTGGATTATTACTTTTGCTTCTGTGTGATTTCATTTATTTTTAAATTCTTATTTTGTTTCCTTGATGAGATGAGAGCCCAAGCAACAAGCATGCTGTTGAATTTTAATAACAAAATTAATTAAAAGTTTGTTTAAACACTGATATTTATGTATACACCAAAAAGTAACTGTTGCGTGGCAATTTATAGAACTTTTGAAAAACATAATAACTGATATCTTCATATTTCACAGAATATTACAGAGTATTAAAAAAAGAGAAAAAAGTTGAACAAGGAGCCATTCAACATCAAAAATACATTAATTAACATGTTTACTCCTTTCCGAGGCCAGTTTAGGCAAGATCTGGGAAACACGCTAAATAAAGTCTTTGCAAAGTGAAAAAGGATCAGCACAGATAGAAAGAGAGTGCCAGACACAGCTGCGGAGTCAGCCTTTTGTGAGAAACTCACTTTTAGAGAAGCACTTGTAAATTTATGCAGCACCAAGTGTACTGTCATCTCAAAAGGAAAAACATTCTGCAGCAGTTCCCAGGGTGGGAGTGTGGGTGCTTCCTTGTACTCCCTCATCTATGGGTCAAGTTCCTTCTATGCATGTATTTGCTTAATATATTCTACCTCAACACCTAAATACTGGGACAGCTATACTTTGGCACAAAACAATGGGAAAATTTAATTCTGAGCTTCAATTATGTTTTCCTTAAAAATTATTTTCATTATTACTAGTTTCAGCTGGGAATAGGATGTAAAGACACTACCCAAAATAAAATTGAAAGAGGTGGAAATTCTACATTTTTTAAGTTAATCTAGAGAGAAAGAAAGAAAGATATCCTTACTCCAAGCTCTTTAACCAAGTTTCCCATTCTGGAGGGTTCCTGGATGTCTAGGCTTATGGGTAAATCAAGAGCGATGTTAAAATTAGGCTTCACGACCCAGGAAGTTTGTGTGGCTTACCCCAGACCATGTCTCGTCTCCAAGGATTTCTTCTATCACTTTCCACTCCGTCTTCCTAGAGCACAATCTGATAACATCACTCTCCAAAACCTCCAATGGCTACTCACTGGTTCCCAAAGAGAATTCAAACTTCTAATCTTTCCATTCAAGATCTTCACAGTCTAATCCCAAACTACCTGTCCTATGATATGCGAAGTTCAGTCCTACATGAACCAAATACTTCCACTAAACTGATATACTCCAACCTTACTTATATTTATTCATGTCTATATCTTATTTCTATCCTTTTCTGTGCATGGCGTCCATTGCCAACCATCTCTGCTTATTCTTCTGGGCTCTACTCAAATGCCACATCATCCTTGAAACCTTTCCTAATCACCACTACTCAGTCATTTATTTTTCTAAATTCCTATATCTTTTTTTGTATTATTTTATTAATTATATAATAGACACATGTATTATCTCCCTTACAATGTGAGGACAGCAACCACATCTTGCATATTGCTCTCTCTCCCATACCATAATGGGTCCTCAATAATTACTTGCTGAATGAATGAACTGCAAAGAAATTGTAATCTCAACGTTCTGTGCTGGTTTTATGAATCCAATTTTAGGACCTGGGGTAGATTTCTTAACAATTTTTGTACTTTTACCTCTATAATCAGACAAAAAAACATTTTTTAACGAATAAAGTTCACCAGAAGGTTGACAAGCCTATAAAATGCTAGTTCATTAATATCAGCCTCTTGGTTTGACCTAAGCATGACTCTCTGAAAATATGGTACTGAATCTGTATGACACCAAGTTGCTCTTCCAAGAACATTGTTTAACAGTTTCAATCAAAAGCTAAGTTCAATTGCCTAAAGAACCTTCAGAAAAATTTGAGAAGTCAGAGCCTCTGAGGCAGGTTGGGTTCAAGATTTTTGTGCAGGATTATTGTTGGGAGTGCTCTCAAGAGTGGCACTGGTAGGGGCAGGGAAGGAAGGAGGACTGGGCAATGGGAGAAGTTGGGCTGCAATGCAGTCATGTCAAAGTCCTAATCCCATGGGGAGCTCTGGGGCTGGGATGGTCCTGTACATGCCATCCCAAGGATCCAGACCTTAATATCCCTGAATTGATCAGTCACTGAATGTGGGCTGCCCTGGGAAGCAGGCATCCTTGAACAAGGTGGCAATCTTCAGTAGAGCCAATTCTCAAAGACGGCTCAGGAGACCTCACAGCAGACAACCTTCTCAGCAGCTGAGGAAACACACCCTTCAGTTCTGAAGTAGAGATTTTGGCCAGTGCAGTCCAGTATCCACAACTAGATCTAAATACCAATACATCTAATATCTTTTCCATTAAGCACTGGAGTTTGGTTTGGTTTGGGTTTCCTTTGTTTAATTCTGTAAGGCAAAGAACTGTTTGATGCTCCCATATTTCTCATGTATTATTCCTGTACAAGTCTGAAACATGTATCACCATGCTTTCCCCTAATGCCAGCAGTTTTTATTCTCAAAACAAATTAAATGTGTTTGTATCTCTTCCTTTGCTCTAATGATCATATTGCAAAAAGAATGATAAATGGAAAGACATATTTAGAAAGTAATGAGGAAGAAAGGGGGAATATGTCCAGAGTCACTACAGGAAACTTCTTTTTATTACACTTAGGAATGCATCTAAGGCAATACTTTCTAATATAAAGAATTCTGTCTGGCACATCTGGCAAATTTGGACAAACAGGATGATTTAGGGTCCTGCATGGATTTATTTGTCCCTTTGGATTAACTCTCTAGTTTCGATGTCTTCGCTTTCAAGTTTATAGAGTGCTTTCACATACATTACTGTGTCATTTTACCCATGATTGTGTAAAATAGCCAGGATTATAACTGTTTCTACTTTAAAAAGTGGAAACTATGACCCAGAGATGATCTTTTTCACTACGATGAAACTACGATCTTGATCTTTTTCAACATCACACAGCTAGCAAGGAGAAGAGTGAATCCTTGGTCTCGCTATTCCAAGTATACAGACATGCCTAAAGTCACGCCAGCAGATGTCAACCATAATACTGCCATCCACGAGGAGACTGTCACAAATCATTTGGTACTAGAAATAACATGTAAAGCTTGCAAATGATTTACTTTCTTCTAGGGAGGGTTTGTCTGCATAAAAATCTCTCTCTTGCTCGTTTGTGTTCGGAAATGCTTTCTCTAGTAGAAGGAAATGGCTAGAGCAGGAAGAAGTTTAGGACTTTGATAAGCCTATGGGACTGTGTCTGCTGTGTGAATGTCATTTATCAAGCGAGTCTTGGTGGCGCACTGTGCTGCATCACTGCGCCTCTATCTGTGAGCATGTCTCCTCTTTTACATCTGCTTCTATAGACAGCTCCTGAATTTTGGCTTCATCTCTAGAACTCTTTTTCAAGATAGAGTAAACCACATATTATTCCCCCTAAAACTACTCATTAGCTGCTTATAGGTTTTTACTAACCAAAGTCAGTAAAGCCCTGTGTCTCGTCTCCTCTCCTCCACCTCACCATGTCTACTTGTTTTTCTTCTTTTGTATCTAATTCTGTGGCATGACAACATTTCATCAATAAAAAGTTTATGAAGTTTAGAGGACTGAACTCAAAACAGCAATGAGAATATTCATCTATTAGCAATTACAGAATTGCACCCACTTATCAAAGACCAGCATTTCAACTACAGGAGAGATGAACCGGAGTCAGAGAAGACCAGCAAACAATCACCAATCAAGGGCATTGCAACATTTCTAAACATACATTGGTCATATTTTGCACACAATGGGGCTTTTAAGACAATGGAATGTCACTCAGCCACAAAGTACAGAAGGAAATCCTGCTATTTGCAACATCATGGATGGACCTTGAGGGCATTAAGCTAAGTGAAATGTCAGACAGAGAAAGATAAATACTGTATGATCTCACTCATATGTGAACTAAAGCAAACAAATAAACTTATAGATACAGAGAATAGATTGGTGATTGCCAGAGGCAGGGGGAGGGGGTGGGTGAAATGGTAGTCAAAAGGTACAAATTTCCAGTTATAAGATAAATAAGTCCTGGGGATGTATTGAATGTGCAACATGGGGACTATAGTTCACAATACTGTATTATATATTTGAAAGTTGCTGTCAGTGGATCTTAAAAGTTCTCCTCATGGGGCCGGCCCAGTGGTGTAGTGGTTAAGTTCACATGCTCTGTTTCAGCAGCCCGTGGTTCACGGGTTCGGATTCTGGGCACGGACCTATACACTGCTCATCAAGCCATGCTGTGGCAGCATCCCCCCCATGAAATAGAGGAAGATTGGCACAGATGTTAGCTCAGGAACCATCTTCCTCAAGGAAAAAGAGGAAGATTGGCAACAGATGATAGCTCAGAGCCAATCTTCCTCACCAAAAAAAAAAAATGTTCTCATCACAACAAAAAGATTATAACTATGCGTGGTGATGGATGACAACTAAACCTGTTGTGGTAATCATTTTTCAGTATATACATATATCAAATCATTATGTTGTACACCTGAAACTAATACAATGTCATATATCAATTATATCTCAATAGAAAAACATCTCCGCCTTGTAGTCTTCTGTGGATCAATTATGCCTGTGATATAGCTTTGGCCTAGAACATTATATAATTCCTTTTTATGAACTATCTTCACAACAGATAACAATAACTACCTATTATTGAGCTCGTACAATGTGCCATGCACTATACAAACCATTTTACATGTCACCTAATATAATCCTTCACCACAGCTGCATGAGGTGGGTATGACTAGCCCTACGTTCCAGACGAGAAAAATTGAGGCTCCCAGAGTTTGCGAATCTTAAAATGCCAAGTGGTTCTAAGTCACAGAGCTGGCAAGTGAAGAAGCTAGTATCTGCACATTTCTCCTTCCAAATCACTTCACCGTGCAGTCATACAAGTCACATCAGGAAGTCAACTGAATTCACAACCTTGCACATCGCTACAAGTTTCACAAGCTTGTGTGGAGGGCCCACGATTTTCCAAGCATCGCTCCAAGAATACCAAAATATAAAAGATAAGTCACCAGAAGATAGGATACAGGCCCTCAAGGGACTTACAAGCTGGTGAAATGGGTCCTGATTAGTACCAGGCTTTTGCCAAAAAATAAATCCACCTGCAAAGGGTAAAGCATTGACACTACTGGAGATGATTTAAAAAACTGGGGGAGGGGAGGGGAGGGTTGCTGATGGGAGCCAACACTCAGAAGACAGCGCCTCAGAGATCAGTCACAAAATATGCTGAAGAGTGACACCAGTGTCACAATTGTGGTAGGTCCTCCCGAAGCAAATATTTGAGGAGGATGACACTCACTTGAAGTTCTGTTCTATTTGTAAAAGTCCTATTGCTTTGTGGTCACTAGTTTGAGTTTATGAAAGCGACCTTGAAAGCACTTGAGAGTTTATGAACGTACCTTTTGTTAACCAAATTGATAAATTAAACAGTTCACAAAACCAGATTTCTTTGTGATTGTATTTACCTTGAGGACTAACTGCAGGCTGGGCTCACTTATTAAAGTTAGATTTCCACTTTACAGATTTTTAATTGTAAAATATTATTTTTAATGCATATTAAACACTGACCTGTGTATACATACCCCAAAAGGGAGTAATAGCACACTATCAATTTGATAGAAGTTGTAAAATTACATAAGCTATTGTTAGGCTTCCCTATCAAGTACAATATAAGACAAATAAACATATTTTAACATAATACATTTATTGATTTAGCAATTATTTTAAAACTTGCAACACAGACTTTTGATATTAAAGTTCAGGTAGATATGGAGCACACCCCAAAGAATGACCAAAAACTGATTTGAATGTAAATTAACTTTAAGTTTATGGCTGCACCCTCTCACATCCTTAAGAAACAGAAATCATCACTTTTCAGTATACAAAAGCTTTTGATTTTTACAAAATCAACAACTTTTTCTAGAATCATTGCAAAAGATTACAGAATTCTCTCTCTTCTGAAATTGGAAAAATTCTGGGAATGTATAATTTTTGTATGAATATAAATTTTTGATGGCTTAGAGAAAAATTGGGAGATACGACAAATGGATTTGCAAAACTGACAATCAGACAAAAAGGTGAGGCACTTAAAATAATTCCAGCGGTGGGTGATATGCACGTTTCATTGTGCAATGTCTGTAGATTTGTCTGAGATTTTAAGATTTATCCGTTCTAATAGCCTAGTCAAGAGAACGGCTTCCTACTTTCATTTTAAAGTTTTTCCTATAAAGTCCACCTTTTCAGTAAGGGTCAGTACAGTCTCTATTGCTGAGAAATCAGTTATATTAACGTACCTCCAATGTCACTCAAAAGAATGACTCAAAAGTACATACAAAGTGTTATGAATAAGAGCAAGCTATTAGAACCTGGATAACTAAATTCTAAAGTTTTAATCCTCCCAATGTAGCCCTATAATACAATAGTAACTCCTTGCAAATTACTAAAATGCAGTATAATAATTCAAGAATGATTAAGTACATCTCTTTAAAGGCAAAAGAATTACAATAATTCCAATTAAAAAGTCAGATAATTTTACAGATTTTTAAAATAATAGTTATTTACATTTTATAGTTTGCCAAGTGTTCCCACACTTAATCTTATTTACAATGCCTTTCTGAGGTAGATATTTTATCCCATTTTAGAGATGAAACTGAAATAAGAAAGATTATGACTTTTCCAAGCTTATGTGATTTCAAAATGCATCAAGAACTGAAAATTAAATAGGTAAAACAGAGTTCGGATGACTGAAGAATTATTCAAGCTAGAGGTATTTGAATCCCTAGACTCAAATTAAATTATATTCTTGGGCAACTAAATAATTGTTCTAAGTCTTCAAACAATCAATAGCTAAATCATTTTAAGCATCTATGAAATTAAGATGGTGTCTGGAGGCTAGAATATTTAAGAAATATTGCACGCCAATACCTGAGGAAAAATTTCCTCATTAATAATAAAAATTTTCCTTTATTTTATATTCCTAGAAAATGCTAGATTATGAAAAATTAAAGTCAATGAGGCAAGACTTTTAAAAATCCCAAGAACTTGGTAAAAAAATAAACATTTTTGTAAATAACAGTTTAGCTCAGATAAATCTAATTTACTTCTAAATTATCAAAAATAGAAACAAGGAAATTAAGATAGTAAAATGCCTTACTTTGATAATTTTTCTTATTGCTATTTCACCGTAAATGAAGAAATATACATGTGGGAATTATAATTCAAATTAAACTACTAGATGGTGTTCTAAAGATTAGAGGACTTTCTTGGTGAGGGAGAAGATATCAAACGATGGCCTCGGTGTGCATCATTGCATTGCTTTTATTTTTAAATTGCTGTCATCATTTTAAAAAAAGCACTATGTCTGATTACTCATGTGACCATAGACTCATGGAATTGGAACAGGAAAAAAAATACTCTTAGATAGGCCATCTCTGGACACAGGAAAAATAAATTTACATTGCCTGCCTTTGGCTAACAGAGAAGGTTGGGTAAGGAAGCTCTGCCTATGAATTTGAACACGTAAAAGAAACCCTGCAATTTCAAAGTACTACCTGTGCTTTGTGCATTGACAGGCCTGATATTCATGGATAGGCACGGGAATAACTGTATCACAGTTGTTAAAATGTTGAAATACTTTCCTGTCAGCTTATAAATAACTGCTATGCTGACTACCCCACCATACCCTCCTACAGTCTAATCACCCTAGTTGCTCCCCTAGGAATCCCCTCACCTCCAACTAACAAAGGGTTAAACTTGGCTCAGTATGAAATCTCTGGCATTTCTTGTATCTGGTTATTAAATATTAGTAATATCATCCCTAAGTAGGGACCCAGAGTAGAGATTTATTCAGAGCATTTTAATAGCAATTTCTTTGGATATGCGAAGGAAAACACAAAATTTAGCTTGAGGTAGAGTGGGGAAAGCTAAGGGTCTCTGAATAAGTATTTAACAATGATGTGGGTATTAAGAAAGCCAAAGAGAAGAGAGCAAATGTCTCAGAAAGAAAGGGGCCCTGACTAACATAATCCTTTGGTATGAGAACTGAGGGCTGGAAAAACTGTGCCCAGTGAAAATCTGCCTACAGGCACAGTAATAAAGGAATCTGAGAGGCCATCATGCTAATATTCTACTTTAATTTTTTTGCTAAACCACGAGATAGTCCTCTACCATTACCCTCCAAAGAGTTCAAACACTGGTGTATGGCAACGTGTTACCGGTGTTTGGGGGAATAGAAGCAAGTGAAGTGATGTTCCATGGCTGGGGAAATATGGAATCAGTGATAAGGGTAGAGGTGATATTGAGAAGTAAGCTGCAGCACAAAATGACATTGTAGAAGAGAGTAGCAAACTTGAAGACACAGCAATAAAAACTATCTAAAAGGAAACACAGAGAAAAAGATGATCCAAAGCAATTAACAGAGCCTCAGTGAGCTGTGGGGCAACTTAAGTGGCCTAAGAAACATGAAATCAGTGTCCCAAAAAGCAAAGAGAGAGAAGGAGGATAGAAAAAATATTTGAAGATATAATGGCAAAAAATACTTTCCAAATTTGATGAAAAGTATAAATCCACAGATCCAAGAAGCACAGCAAACCCCAAACACAAGAAACATGAAGAAAACTATACAAAGGCAAGTCAAAGTCTAATGGTGCAAAACCAGTGATAAAAAGAAAATCTTAAAAGCACTCGGAGTAAAAAGATATGATACATATAAAAGAAAAAAGAGAAGGATGATAAAGGATTACTCATCAGGAAAAAATGGAACAAAATTGTTAAAGTGCTGAAAGTGAAAAAAAAAATCAACCTAGAATTCAATTCCCAATGAAAATATCTTTCACAAGTGACATTAAAAAGCTGCAAGAATTCATCTCCATCAGATGTGTACTACCAGAAAAAGTTAAAGGATGTCCTTCAGGCAGAATAAAAATGATACCAGATAGATACATAGATTACACAAATAAAGGAAGAGCACCAAAAATGGTTACTATGTAAGTAAATATTTTCTTCATCATTATTTAAATATCTTTAAAAGAGTATAGACTGCTTAAACAAGAATAGTAACAACATAGTGTGGGTTTATAACATATGTAAAAATAAAATAGGACAACAATAGTACAAATGCCAGAAGAGGAAAATTAGAGGTATACTGTTGAAAGGATCTTATGCAAAATGTGAAGGTAGATTATGATGAGCTACAGATGTACACTATAATGTCTTTCAAAAACTACTAAAATAATAAAATAAAAATTACAGGGACTGGTTCAGTGGCGTAGTGGTTCGGATCCCAGGCACAGACCTACACACCACTCATCAAGCCATGCTGTGGCAGCATCCCATGTAAAGTAAAGGAAGATGGGCAGGAATGTTAACCCAGGGCCAATCTTCATCAGCAAAAAGAGGAAGATTGGCAACGGATGTTAGCTCATGGCCAATCATCCTCACAAAAAAAAAAAAATTACAGCAAATAAGCCAACAAAAAAGATAAAATGAACCATAAAATACATTCAATTAATTCAAAAGAAGGCAGAAAACATAGACAGGGGAACAAAGAATAAATAAGACAAATAGAAAACAAACAGCATGGTGATATATTTAAACCCAAACATATCAATAATCACCTCAAATGGAAATAGTCTAAATACCCCTAACAGAAGGCAAAAATTATTATATAAAAAAGCAAGACTTAATTATATGCTTGCTACAAGAAACACACCTCAAATACGAAGATACTAATAGGCTAAAAGTAAAAGTATGGTATAAGATACATTGTGCTGAAGCTATTTAAAGAAAGCTGGAATGGCTATATTTATGTAAAACCATATAAATTTCATAAGCAGTGATGAAGAGGTTTATTTCATAATGATAAACAGTCAATTCATCAAAAGGACATAGTAATCCTAAATGTTTATGCACCTAATAACAGAGCTTAAAAATGCATAAAGCAAGAATCAATATAACTGTATGAAGAATATATAAATGCAAATAATAGCCATATATCTCAATATCCCTCTCAATAATTGACAGAACACGTAGACAGAAGTCAGTAAGAATACAGAAGATTTGATCAAAACTATCAGCCAATTTGACCTGATTGACATTTATAGAACTTTCCACCCAAAAAATACAGAATACATTCTTCTCACATGCACACAGAACATTTATCAAGATAGACCATATTCTGGACCATAAAACAAGTCTCAATGAATAAGGATTCAGGGGGCTGGCCCAGTGGTGTAGTGGTTGAGTTCGTGTGCTCAGCTTCGGCAGCCAGGGGTTCACAGGTTCGGATCCCGGGAGTGGACCTGTGCACCGCTTATCTAGACATGCTGTGGCAGGCGTCTCACATATAAAGTAGAGGAAGATGAGCATGGATGTTAGCCCAGAGCTGGTCTTCTTCAGCAAAAAGAGGAGGGTTGGCAAGGGATGTTAGCTCAGGGCTAATCTTCCTCACAAAAAAAGAAAAGGATTCAAGTTATAAAAAGTATGATTTCATCACAAATGAGTTAAATTATAAATTATTAACAGAAAGATATATGGAAAATCTCTAAATATTTGGAACATAAAATTTCCAAACTAAATTTTAAACCACTTCTAAATTATCCATGGGTCAGAGAAAAAATCAAAATAAAAATTAGAATTTTGAACTGAATTAAAATAAAACAAAAACATATCAAAATTAGTTGGATGCTGCTAAAGTAGTTCTCAAGGAGAAATTTATAGCACTTATTGCCTACATTTAGAAGAGAAAAAAAAGTCTCAAACCAACAATCGAATCTTTTACCTTAAGAAACTAGCAAAACAAGAGAAAATTAAATCCACAGTAAGTAGAAGAAAGGAATTAATAATGATCAGAATGGAAAAAAATGAAATATAAAAAGAAAAAACAGTAGAGAAAATAAATAAAAACCAATAGTTGATTATTTGAGATCAATTATGTTGCTAAACCTCTACACAGACTGACTATGAAAAAAAGAGAGAAAACATCAATTACTAATATCAGGAATGGGAGGGATAATATCACCACAGATTCTATAGATAATAAAAAGATAATAAGGAGATAGTTTGAACAGCTTTATGCAAATAAATTTAGCAACATAGATGAAATGGATAAATTCCATGAAAGACAAGCTACCAAACTACACTCAAGAAGAAATAGATAATCTGAAAAGCACTATATCTAGTAACAAAATTGAGTTTATAGGTCAAAATCTTCCCAAAAAGAAAATTCCAATCCCACATGGCTTCAGTGGGGAATTCTACCAAACACTTAAAAAAGAAATAATACTCCTGAAATTTATATAATATTATAAACCAATGTTACCTCAATAAAAAAAATCACAGAAATTGAAATATAATCATGTACACCTGCAATTTATATAATGTTATAAATCAATGTTACATCAATAAAAATAAATAAACAATACCAATTCTACAAATGCTTTCTTAGAAAACTGAAAAGGCAGGAATGCTTCCTGACTTATTCTACAAGGCTAGCATTATCTTAAATAACAAACAAAGTCATTATAAGAAAAAAAACAATACAACCCAACAGCCTTAATGAACATAATGTGAATACTCTAAACAAAATTTTAGCAAATTAAATTGAAGAAAATACAAAAAAGATAACACATCATGATTAAGTGGGATTTAATCCCAAGAATGCAAAGTTTGTTTAACACCTGAAAATCAATCAATATAAACCATATTAACAAACTAAAGAAAAAGAAAAACCATATGTTTATCCCAATAGACAACAAAAGTACTTTACAATATCTAACATCCATTCCTGAGAAGAACTTTCAGCAAGCTAGGAATAGTTTTTATTCCTAGAATAGTTAACAGTTATAAATACAACTTTATTTATAATCAATGTGATGAAAAACTTATAGTTAATATCATGCTTAACGGTAAAAGAGTGAATTATCTTAAGGGAACCTTAAGATGAAGAACAAGACAAAGATTTTCACTCTCACAACTTCTATTCAGCATTGTACTGGAAGTTCTAGCCACTGTGATAAGTCAAGAAAATAAAATAAAATGCACCCAGGTAGGAAAGGGAAAAGTAAAATTGCGTTCACCTGTAGATGACATGATTGTCCCTGCAGAAAATCTGGTGGAATCTACAAAAAAAGCTACTAGAATTAGTAAGTGAATTTAGCAAAGTGGTAGGATAAAAGGTCAACAAACAAAACCCAATGTATTTCTATAAGTTAGCAATGAAGAATCAGATACTGAAATTAAAAATCAGTAGCATTTATAAAGCATCAAAATATATGAAATAATCAGGGATGGGTCTTACAAAAAAATATGAAAGACCAATACACTGAACTACAAACATTATTGAGAGAAATTGAAGAAGGCCTAAATAAACAGGAAGATATAGTGGATTCATGTGTTGAAAGACTCAATGTCAGTTCTCCCAAATTGATGTACAGGTTCAATACGATCTCAATAAAATCTCAGAAATGTAGACATTGACAAACTGATTCTAAAGTTCATATGGAAACACAGAGGAGCCAAAACAACTTTGAAAAAAGAACAAAGTTGGAGAATTAATACTATCTGATTTTAAGACTTATTATAAAGCTACAACAATCAAGACAATGGTATTGGTATAAAGTAGACGTATAAGTCAGTGGAACAGAATGAAAAGCACAGAAACAGACCCCCTATACGGACAATTGGTTCATCATGAAGGTCAAAGACAATTCAGTGGGAAAAGGATAGTCTTTTCAACAAATGAATCTGGGAGAATTGGATATCCATTCATACACACACAAGAACTTTAATACGTATCTCACACCATATACAAATATACAAAAAATAATTCAAAATGGATCTGTAAACAGAAAACTATAAAACTTCTAGAAGAAAATGTAGGAGAAAACCTCTGTGACCTTAGTCTGGGCAAAGATTTTTTAGATATCAGATCAAAAGCACAATCCATAAAAAATTAATCAACTACACTTCCTCAAAATTAAAAACTTTTGCTCTTCAAAAAACACTGTTAACAGAATAAAAAGATGCCACACATTATAAAAAAATTACAAATTGTGCATCTTATAAGAGACTTGTATTCAGAATTTATGAAGAATTCTCAAAACTCAATAATAGGAAACCAACCCAATTAAAAAATAGGCATAAGATTTGAACAGTCACTTAACCAAAGACAATATACAGATAGCAAATAAATGCAAAAAAGATGTTCAACATCATTAGTCATCAAAGAAATGCAAATTAAAACCACAGTGAGATACCATTACACACCTGTTAGAATGGCTACATTAAAAAGACTAGCATACCAAATGTTGCCAGGGTTTGTAGGAACTAGGACTCTCATACATTGCTAGTGGGAGTGTAAAATAGTGTAATCACTCTAAAAAACAACTTGACACTTTCTTAAACGTTAAACAAATGCCTACCATATGATCTAGCCATTTCACTGCTAGGGATTTTAGAAAGAGAAAAGAAAGCATATGTTCATGTAAACACTTACACATGAACGTTGATAGAACAACTTTATTTATAATAGCCAAAGGCTGCAAACAACCCAACTGTCCAAAAGGTGAAGAGATAAGCAAACTACTCTATCCAAACAATAGAATACTCCTCAGTAATGAAAATGAATGAACTATTGATATCTACTACATCATGATTGAATCTCAAAATAAGTATTCTGAGCGAAGAAAACCAGACAAAAAAACACTACGTACTATATAATTCCATTCATATAAAATTCTAGGAATTGAGAACTAGTGCATCGTGACAGAAAACAGATCAGTGGTTGCCTGGGGTCAGGGGTGAGTGGAGGGAGAGGTGGAAGGCAAGATTCCAAATGGGCATGAGGAAACTTTTGGGCGCGATGGGTATCTTCATTATCTTGATTATAGTGAAAGTTTCACAGGTACATACATAAGTCAAAACTTAACAAATTTTACACTTTAAATATGTACAGCTCATTTTTTGTCAATTATACTTTAATAAACAGTTTTTAAAACACTAAAAGCTGCATCTCAAACACTGTCTTCTCATTTGAGGGGACTTTGCCCCATATAATCTCCCTATTACATGTTTCTCATATCTGGGTTAGTTAGTATACACAATATACAAATAAGAGTAAAAGATATGTAACTGGGAAGCACTTGGACATTCATCTCCAAGAAGGGTGGAAACCAGCAATCCACCACAGCAATATCTCAGTAGGCATGTACAAAATTCCATCTCAATGTCAACCACATATACATCATACCTAAGAAGTCTTGATGGGGATATAGCTTCAGAAAGACATGAGGCCAAGGGAAGTCTCAGATACAAGATATAAATGGGAAAACCAAAGGCAATGCCAACATTGAAAATGGAGCCAACAAGAGTCATGCAAAAGAGGCAGGAGAGAGTTCATTGGGTGGGGTTCACATACGATTATGTTGGCGTTAAGGTATGTGCAAATTTACTTTAAAACACTTTACCAAGGGTAGCATAATATTATTAGTTTAAGCTTTAAATCTGGGACAGCCAGTCGCCCTGACTGACAATTCACACTTTAGGGAAGGTAAGTAGGCATTCTATTAGAAATGCCACACTCCAGTGGTGACTACTACAAATGGTTCTTAATTAGTATCAGCTCCATCAATCTTGATAATTACCATATCTTAATTAATGTCGAATACTTTGATCATTAGCATAGTGAATGTAAGAATGAATTTTTATTGGTGAAATTAGTGGCTTGTTAAATGCCATAATGAATGTTAGCAATTGCTCTCATTGGTGAAATAACTAAATGATAAAGACGTGTGGATTGGCTAAAATTTGAGAGACACTCTCTGTCCTTCATGAAGAAGAAATAATCTAAGGCCTCTAGCTTGACAACCTTAAGGATGACACCCAAGACTTGCTCCCCAAGATATTCTGTTTCAATCATTAATTCAGGGGATTTCCCACTATCTGATTCCAACTATAAGGGTACAGAATTTCTTCTCTGGAATATTGTCGTATCTGCCCTGAGTAAACTTTTCATGAAAGGTGATGGTTATAGTATGTAAATGCAGAGAGAGCTGAGACATCTTTAGGTTTACACAACAGGTTGTGGGAACGTGTTGTACCTAGTTCTTAATTAGAGTTTGCTTAATGAGTGAAGAATCCAGAAGCTACCATGCAAGAATAGCATCAATGCCAAGAGTTCTCTTATATTCCAGCTTCTTCAACCCTCCATGGGTAGAACTACTTAAAATCACCTCTAAATCCCATTTTCTAGTTGGGAGAGAACTATGCTAGTCTTACATTGTTCCAGGGATGGTAGATGGCAGCCTGTCAATGGTTCATTCATTTAGTCAACAAATGTGTATTAAGCATCTCTTAATAGGTTAGGTGCTATGGATTAGGGGCTTGGGTGGTCATCTGGGCTGAAGTCAGGATGAGGCAGTGACAGGCCACACCTCCATCAATACCCTCCACTAGGGAAAAATTGGAAAGACCAGAATGAAAAGATAACTCTCCTTTACACATGAGGGGCTGCACATCAAGGAAACCAAAGAGAAGAAAGAAACAGACTCCTGATACTTAGGGGCCTGTGATTCTAGCTATCAGTAAAACTTGGCAATGGAAGCCCTGTTATTAGCATCATGTGGACTGCGATGTGACCTAGTAAGCATTTACCCTCAGCCTGGTCAGCACTCTTTCACTCACTAACCAATAGGACTCTTCAGACGGCAGCCAGTCACTTGGATTACCACAGTCACCTGGGAATTTGGATTCCATCTCCAAAACATTCCTGACATTATACTGTTTTCTCTACTTTGGCGTATATCTGAAAGTTTTCCATAATAAAGTATTTTTAAATCCCTGGCATGCAAACTTAGCTTGAACTTTCCCGGAGATGAGTTCCTACCACTTCATAAAGTCTATATGGAGCTGAAACTCGACTTCCTACAACATCCACCAATTGATTGAAGTCCTCTCCTGTGAGCTACATAAAAGTAGTTCTTTACACAAAAGTGAATCTCTCAACAAGAGAATCTTCCAAATAGCAAGAATGGTTATTAGGTGACTGTATAATTTACTATCCAAAATGGGGACAATTTTGAAAGTAAAAGATGGTACCAAAATAATTAAAATATTATAATTGCTAAGATTTATATTTATTAATTGAATATTAGGTTTTAATATAGTGGGAGATCCATTAAAAGTGCTAATCCAAAAGCTTTTTCAAAAATAAATTTCTTTCTAAACGTGTAAAAATAACATATATGACAGATGCTAAACCAGATGGGACACTGACAAACAGGTATGAACAAAGAATGACTCAAGTGAACCCAAACATGTGGTCGCCCTAGTTACCATGTCCCATCATCACTTCCTTTGTTCAGGTTTAACATCTCCAATTCTTTGAACGAATCTCTTCAGTATCCAATTTCCTTCATCTGACAATATCTACTTAAAATATGGCACCAAAAATAACATAATATTCCTAATGAGCTCTGACCGGTGCCCATTACAATAAAGTCATCATCTCCAAAAATCCAAACATCATATTCTCTTAACATTGCCTTCAGATTGCATTAGCCTGCCCAGCAGCTGCATACATATTGTTGACTCATTTTCAGCTTGTAATCAACCAAAATCTTTTGCACATGAAGTGCTACCAAACTCAGTCTTCCTCTTTACGAACATGCACAAAAGATTTTATTTTCCAGACATAAGTTCAAAAATTATATCTTGTTAGTCTCAGGTCATCATTATAGACTATTAATATAGTTTTTGATGAACAGCTTGTCATCTAAAATATTATCTGTTCTTCCAATATTTTGTGACATCCTAAGTTTCTTAAGCAAATTTTAAGTGTCTTTCATCCAAATTGTAATTAACATGTTTAACAGAATACTGCCCAAACTAGACTAGCACTGGTAATCTGTTTGATCTGATTAGTTAACATTTTTTCAGCCAGGTAAGAATCCACCTAACTCCCCTGACATTGGGTCCATATTCCTCCATCTAATTTAAAAGAACATCATGAGAGGTATCAAATAAGGCAGATACTTCCCTTTGAATGGAAGATGATAGAAGCCTCGAAGTAATTTTCTGAACAATTTGCCATGGCAGATAGTCTACTCATAAGCATTTGTCTTGTAAAGCAATCTGAAGATTTTCCAATAGTGAAAGATGCCAATTGTACAAAGCTCACCACACAATGCAACAGCTCAGCTCTTAAATGCTTCCTGATGAGAACATAACCCAGAAAGAAAAGTGGAAAGTATGTGGAGTGCATTTTGGCAACCAATTACTTTGATTCAGTACAGATGTTACATCCTCCCGTGCTCTTCTTTGGAGCATCTAGATCTCATGATGGGCCACTCTGAGTTGTTTCCTACCCAAGAGTCACACTGAAGCTGGGTTGAAAAGCTGTGGACCCACCATTGCTCAACAGGATGGGTTAATATGAGCCAAGAATGAAGACGCAGAGAACTAGGGCCAAGAGAAACCTCTGATGAGGTGTGCAGAGTACATTGACTCCACTTGCAAAAAACAGAAGGAAGAGGACACTGGTGACCTCTATTACATATAGCAACAAAAACAAAAACAATTCATTAAGTAAAACTCAAAATGGAGTCTGAATCACCCTAGACATGCAATAGTAGTCTCCATAAAAATTTTTCAAAGCCAGCTACAACTGTTTTTAATTCTAAAGGATTAAGGGGGAAGCGTGAGCTAGAGAAAATGTGCACCTGGTTTGAAATCAAGCTCTAGTTTCTTCACTTACTTGTTATGTGATTTAAGCTTTTGTCACTTACTCTTTCCAAGCCACAGTTTTATTACCTGTAAATGAAGCCCTTTTTTCACACCATGCCATGTTACAAAAAAGATCTGCCAATCTCATAAAGCTGTTATGGAGATCAAATGTGAAAACACAAAAGCCTCCATACAAATACATATTCTTATGATAATTAATCATAATATGATTACCACTTGGATTTTTTTAGTGAATTTGATTATATGTGTCTCTTGAAGGTTATATTGATGGATAGACAGATAGAGATTATGAGAGCAGTGAACTGTGTTTAGTGAATGCTATCAATGATATTCTTATATTCCTATAGAATATTCCTATAGAATAATAAAAATTTGAACCTAGAATAGAATCTTGTTTCACAACATTATCTTACAGATGAGCAAATTGGAGTTTAGGTGTGTTAAGTGATCTGCCTAAGGTCAAGTTAGTAAAAAACTAAGGCTCAAACCTAGATTTCTAGACACCCAGTCCTATGTTCTTTCCACTCTACTGGAATGCTAGTTCTGTTAGTGATGACACTATCAGAATTTTCCATTCAGATTGTCACTATTTGAAAGATAAATAAAACAAGCACTTTCTCAATACTGCCAAAATACAACATAGAACTTATCTTGGTGTGAAGTTGCATTGGTAATGCGGAATTGGTGAATGCAATGCATAATTGTCTCCTCTCTCTTTCCTCTCCATGTGCCAGAAAGAGGCTTCATACTCTTGAAAACAATAGTCTGGACAGGCACTGCTGATCAGTCAGAGTTGCCACATTAGACGAAAATTATTTACACCTCCTAGATATATTGGAAAGATATTGGAATGAGAAACACGAAACTTGAATTCTAGTCCAATTCCTGCAATTCCCTAGCCATGTCACATCAGGCAGGCATCTTACAGGTATTTCCTCACCTGAAAATAAGGGCTTTGAACTAAATGACCCCTTCCCAGTTCAGATATCTTCTACCCCTGTGACTAACGGCTGAAGCCATCTTAACTGAAACAGAAGAAAAGTAAGATCTTGACTATTGTAGATAAAAGTGCATCCTAAGAGAAAGGAAAATTATCTCCTCAGTGACTTGTGACTTTTCCTTATTTTCAAATCTGATAATTACCTATATAACAACTAGTAGGGTTATACTAGTTAGGGTAAGCCAAACAGCTGTAACGAATATACCCCAAAATGCAACAGCTCAAACACATATTTCCTCTGTCACAGAACAGCCCAGGCAGCAGGCGTTTCTCCTCCACATGGTCATTCTCAGACCCAGGCTGATAGAGGCTCCACATCTACAAGTTTCAAGGTCAGTCTGAAATTGCCTTTCCAGCCCACAGGAAGGGGGAAGAATACGTATAGAAAGCACATTCACCAACTTAAAGGCTTGGCCCAAAACTGGTACACCTCGCTTCCTCTTGCATGCCATTGAAGAGAAATTAACCAGACAGCTATATACATAACTTCAAGAAAGTTTGGAAAATTTAATCCCTAGCTGACCAGCCATATCCCAACTGGAATTTCATTACCATGAAAAAAAAGAACGAATTTTGTTTGACAGCTAATAGTCTCTGCCACAGTCATTAGTTCATTTAAGGCATTTCAATGTAGTCAGGCTACAAAAGCAGTTGTTATAATCCCCAGCCATTCACTCAGGTCACTGTTACTAGATGCCTGATTTTATCAGTTTGCTTAAATGTTAGCAAGAGAGAGAAATCTTTTGAATCCCTACTTATGCATCCCCTCCACCTATGAACTCCACAGAGACCTGGCAATCGGAAATTTACTCAATTTGATCTCAGGAAGCAGGTCCTGCTTTTGACTTGTTCTAGCAATCCATAGGAAGCAGATCTCTTTGAATCAGAAATGGAATCTACAGCTTTAAAGAGATGCCTTTCCCTAGTAGTTGAGGCAGAGCAGTGAGCAATCTGACTGGCTAAGACTGAGTGATACTCAATAGAAGTATGTTCATCTGTTATACTTGGCAAGGTTGCTAATGCACAGTGATGTTGTTTGTTATGTCTCTTCTTTAGCCTCTAAGTTTAAAAAAAAAAAAAAAAAGAAGACAGGATAAAACAGAACCACCCCATTCCATCAGGTCCCTCTTCACTGAGCTTCAGCTCTCCTACTTGCAAAACACAGCAGATGGAATGTTAAATCTAAACTAGAAAGTCTCTTGCATTCCTAGCTGTCAAAACAAACTATGTGCCTCCTCCTTTTCAACTATAATCCACTAAAAGCAATGAGACTATTTCAGACACCAGAAAATGCATATCTAAGTCTATTTGGGGGATATTTTTTTTAAAGTGTAAGTGTTGGAAGATGAATGGATGAACTCAAGCAAGAAATGTGTCCCGACTCAATGAGGATTTACTGGCATTTTAATTACGACTGATCTATGACAAATACTCTTAGTCCTACTGAGACCAGTAAATGTAAATATTTCTCAGTTGTGATCTGTGCTAAACATTAACATGTACTAGGGTTTAATAGTCTTTATTAATTGTTTAGAACAATGTTGTACAATATAAATACAATGCAAGTCACAAATGCAAACCATATACGTAATTTTAAATTTTCTAACAGTCACATTTCGAAAGGGGAAAAAGAAATAAGTGGATTAATTTTAATAATATAGTCAACCCAATATATCCAAAATATTATTATTTAACACGTAACCAATATAAAAATTATTAAGAAGATATTTTATACTCTATTTTCATACTAAGTCTGAAATCTGATGAGTGTTTTACATTTACAGCACATCTTTGTTCTAATTTGGACTAGTCATGGTTCAAGTGCTCATTAGCTACATGTTAGTGGCTACTGTAATGGACAGTGCAGGTTTAGAATCTCTTAGGGTTTTTTTTTTTTTTTTTTTAGGACTTCTTGGGGCTTATATGAAAATTAGAGTGATAAGAAGTGTGCTAAGTATTACAAAGTAAATAATTGGCAGTTTCTTAACCTCAAACCCTTCCCCCAGGCACACAGTAATTAAAAATTGACGCATCAAGTCAGAAGTTACATAAATATTTTGAATAGTATCCATGGCCAAGCATACCACAGGCCCTAAATCCTTGGCCCACACGTTAATAGGTTCTAACTCCAGCAGCTAATTCCTCAATCCTATAGAATGCGTTGTTATAAAAGTTGGACCCAAGAAAGAAAATAAGACTAGGTCTTTGCCAGATGTAATTGAGTTTTGAGAAATCCCAAAATGTGCCCAGTTGATGAGCTGGCCAAAAAGGTACGATAATTTGAAAAAGAGAAAATTAGGGAGCCATCTTCTGGAAACTGAAGAGCACTCCTATATACACTTCAGGGGCCAAGTCCATCATATAAATGTATGAGTCGGGTCATACAAAACAGAGAAATGGGGATGAGGGTAAACTGCAGCAGGAAAGACCCATGTAAAGGTCTTCACATTGAAAATGTGTTTAACACTGTGCAAACTCTTGGGTTTGACAGGGCCTATGGGTTGGGCTGCCCATTTACGATCCCCGATAGAAGCTTATTACCAACTATAAGAAAGTTTCCCACAGGATCCAAAAACAGGGGACATCAGCCAAGATTCAAGAGGAAATATAAAACTACAAAAGAACCAATTTCTGTCTTAGTGCCTCATTTTTGAACAATCTGAAGAATGAATAGCCTATTCATAATTTTCCAGCTCTCTTTGAAGATACCTCATATATAAATAGTGGTAAATGGATTTGACAAGTGCTGGATTGTGTTACTGACTAAATAAACTCAAAGATGATTTTTAAGAGAGATACTTCACACAGGATTCTCACCTAAATTGAACAGTGCCAATAAATGCAAGTTAAAAATGAGCACTTTTCCCAGAAGACTTATAAATGATCCTTTTACACATGAATCATGAGCTGTCTCTTCAGCAGAGTGTAATTTTGGTAACACAAGAAGATGTTCTCGTGAAGAAATGACTTCGTATAAGTATTCAAAAATGTCATACAAAGAGTACAATGGGTCTACAGCCATGAATCATGTTTATTCAGCCCATCACTTTCTTGAAAATAAATATTATCAATATTTTGAGCATCGCTAGAGAAACTTAGAGGAAGCATCTTGAGTGTTTGTAAAGATATATGCCCATGTAGCCAGAAAGCATTAACATTGTTCTTCCTGTGAAACTAACTTGGCAACAAGGTAAGGCAACCTAATTTGTTATTGAGTCTTTAAAATAGAAAAGGAAACAAAAACTTTCTTCAAAAATTCACAAGCAAAAATCATACCAGAGAGACTCTTCAAATTCCCTAACAGGTATCTGATTTGATGGCCCAGAAATCCATAATTTTTCTAATGCTATTTAACATCTCTGTGCCTCAATTTATAAAATAGATAAGGATTCAACTTCTAGAAACTGAAGAACACTATTTTGATGCAGACAGACTGCAGTTAAACAAACAACAACCAAAAAAAAAAAACTATCCAGCATTGAGGCAAATTGAGGCCACAGGAGAGATTTTCTGATTCCCGTTGCTTAAGGACATAAACAAAACACCCCAGCTCCATCTTGAACAAGGCACTCATAAGCAGACGAGGAATGGAAGGAGCATGATTTCTGAAGGACTGTAGCTGAAATTCTTAACACTTACACGTGTCTTAGTTCTGCCACACTCCTGCAGTTAGGTGTGTCCATGTGGCTGGTCCTGACAGATGGAAGGAGGAACAGAACTGATAGGAGCCACTTGTGGGCTCAGCTCTAAAACCTACCACATGACCTCCACACCCTCTCTCTCCTCTGAGAAAGCTTAGAACTCTGAGATGATAGAGGCAAACTATGGAAGAAGTCCATAAATGAGAACATGAATGAGAAATAAACTTTTATTGTAGTAAGCCACTAAAACTTAGAGATTGTTTGTTATAGCAATATAACAATATAACAAATATAATATACCTTATATAAAATAAGAAGTAAGAAACTCTACTTCTTACTTTTTTTCACTTGTTCACTTCAGTGGTGATTTAAGCCCTACTTGGACTCCTGCCTCCAACCTCTTTAGTCAATATCATCAACACTGCCTTTTTCTAAATTACAGACTTGCAGACCCAATGAAGAAATAATGAAAAACATGAACTAGTGTCCCATTTGACTTAAGTTGGTTTAATTTGCTTTCTAATGACATTTAGACTATACACTCCCATTTTAAAGGGCTTCTTGCCTTAGTGGTTGTTAAGTTCTTTGGGGTCTCCTTTCTCCCTCTCCTCATCCAAGCTACCATCATCTTCCATCTGAACCATGGAAATTAGTTCATAGCTGGCGTCCCATTCTCCACACAGTAGTCAGAATAAATCCTTGCTTAAAACCTTCCAATGGCTTACAATTGACTTACCATCATCTAAATCCTGGAACATGGCCTGCAAGACCATCCGTGATCCGGCCACTGCCTGCTCCAAAACCCTCCCTCTCCACTCACCCATTTGGTTATTGTGCTCCAGCCACTCTGGTTTTCATTCAGCCTTTTGAACATAACACGTTTGTTCCTACCTCAGGACATTAGTATTTTCCTTCTTCTGTTTTCATCCTTCAAATGTCACCTCCTGAGAGAAGCTTTCTTTGACACCCTGAGCTAAATTAGTGGCCCTCAAAGCCAATGCCTATCACATTACTCTATTCTATTTTCTTCAGAGCACGCATCAGCATCTAAAGTAATCTCATTTACTTGTGATTTTTGTCTGAACACCCCACCCCACCACCTCCACAGGAGTCTGTCTTGTTCACAGCTGTTTCCTCAACACTTAGTCCAGTACCTTGTACTTAATACACCCTCAAGAGAATATACGTTAACTGACTGATGAAAGCTATGAACACACCTTCTCCAAATGCATTCACTCACCAAAAAAAAAATTGCATAAGATTTTACAGGCTTCTGAAGCCCCTGAAAGCCACACATGGGCTGCCTAGGAATCAGTGAACCCTAAGTTAACAAGCATAGAAATCAAATATTGCATGGCTAGATCAGGAAGCCAGGCTAGTTCAAATCAAACTTGGGCTAGACGTCTGGGAATTCTTAGTAATTATCTACATCTTCTAAATATTATTGATTTTCTGTCTAATTGTTCCATCAGTTATTTTGAATGGGGTACTGAAATCTTCAACTATTAGTGTCGAATTATCTGTTTCTCTATTCAGTTCTGTCAGTTTTTGCTTCATGTGTTTTGGAGCTCTGGTGTTAGATGCGTATATGTTCATAATTGTTCCATTTTCCTGGAAACCTTTTTATAATTCTTTTATTATTACAATATGTCCGTAATACAGGGGGCTATTATAGTCTTTATTTGGCCCACTTAGTATGAATCTCAAAAATGAAATATTACTACATTTGATCATGGAGTGCTGCCCCAAACTTTACCAGGGACATTACAATACATGATATTTGCACCAATTTCATTTCTGAAATCCAAAAATTTCTAAATTCCAAAAAACAGCTAGCCCCAGGGGTTTTAGATAAGGGATATTTAGTCAGTCATTTTCTTGAGATTTAAATAGCTACCAGACACTGGGATAAGAGTTTCATAAACATCTTGACATTTAGTCTTCTGGATTGGCTAGAAGATTAAGCCACACTTCAGTCACAGGGGTGTAGATGAGCAAGTCACCTCCAGTTGCTCTGTGTGGTGAGGCCAGACCAGCTCCACAGCCCGAGAAGATCACACTTGTCTATTTAACAGCACTGCGTGGCCCACAAACATGCAGAATCCCAGGTTCAAGAAATCACTACCTGGCCTCCCCACTAGGAGGGAGCGTCAATCCCAGGAGATGAGCTCCACAGGGCTAGGACTGCTGTCGCCCAAGACCTGATACTCTTCCTCTCCCCACCAGGATTTTAATCTCACGATAGCTTAACATGAGGTATTTGTTTCTTTGTTAATTAACGACAAAAGTCCACTTGGCTTTCTCCTAAATGAGGTTCCTGTACTGAAGGACCAGCAATGGTCAGCATGGAGTCATGGGGTCTGAGCAAGAACTTTCAGACTATTTTCTATGGAAACCTAGAGGACTACAAAGGTGCTTCAATGTGCCACAAAGCCTGGATTCAAATTTCATTTTTAAACATATAGACACTGATCTCTTCTAAATACTGTAATAAAATCAATATGCAGTACTGGTACAAAAACAGACACACAGATCAATGGAACAGAATTGAAAGCCCAGAAATAAAACCACACATATACGGACAGCTAATTTTCGACAAAGGTGCTAAGGACATGCAATGGAGAAAGGAAAGTCTCTTCAATAAATGGTGTTGGGAAAACTGGACAGCCACATGCAAAAGAATGAAAGTGGACCATGTGCTATCGCCATACACAAAAATTAACTCAAAATGGATCAAAGACCTGAAGGTGAGACCTGAAACTATAAAACTCATAGAAGAAAATATAGGCAACACACTATTTGACATTGGGTTTAAAGGAATCTTTTCAGATGACATGCCTACCCAGACTAGGGAAACTAAAGAAAAAATAAACAAGTGGGACTTTATCAGACTAAAGAGCTTTTATAAGACAAATGAAATCAGAATCAAGATGAACAAACAACCAACCAGCTGGGAGAGAATATTTGCAAAACATACATCTGACAAGGGGTTGATCTCCATAATATATAAAGAACTCACACAATTGAACAACAAAAAAACAAACAACCCGATCAAAAAATGGGCAGAGGAAATGAACAGACACTTCTCCAAGGAAGATATACAGATGGCCAATAGGCACATGAAAAGATGCTCAACATCACTAATCATCAGGGAAATGCAAATCAAAACAACACTAAGATACCACCTCACGCCCGTTAGAATGGCTATAATCACCAAGACAAAAAACAACAAATGTTGGAGAGGATGTGGAGAAACAGGAACCCTCATACACAGCTGGTGGGAATGCAAATTGGTGCAGCCTCTATGGAAAACGGTATGGAGATTCCTCAAAGAATTAAAAATAGAGATGCCCTATGATCCAGCCATCCCACTACTGGGAATCTATCCAACGCACCTGAAATCAACAATCCAAAGAGGCTTATGCACCCCTATGTTCATTGCAGCATTATTCACCATAGCCAAGAAGTGGAAGCAACCTAAGTGTCCCTCGACTGACGATTGGATTAAGAAAATGTGGTATATATATACAATGGAATACTACTCAGCCATAAAAAAAGACAAAATCGTCCCATTTGCAACAACATGGATGGGCCTGGAGCGTATTATGTTAAGTGAAATAAGCCAGAAAGAGAAAGACAAACACTGTATGATCTCACTCATATGTGGAATATAAACAAACACATGGACAGAGAAAACTGGACTGTGGTTACCCGGGAAGTGGGGGTGGGGGGTGGGGGATGGGCACAAGGGGTGAAGGGAGTCATATATGGGGTGAAGGACAAACAAAAATGTACAACCCAAAATCTCACAATGTTAGAAACCATGAAAATATCAATAAAAATGTAAAAAAAAAAAAAAAAAAAAAAAAAATCAATATGCACACTTAAATGTCATTTCAAACTGAAACCTCTAGAGACTGCATTAACTGTGCAACCACAAAAATTTGATTTTATACAAATCCTGGTATAAAAATTCAATCATTTCCTTGTGTTTAGACTTCCTGTAAGTGTATCAGTGATTACAGGGGTTGTAGCTCTGCAGTGTCTATTTTTTCATTCAAGCCTATACATGTCTACAGGATATAAAATTATTAAATTGACTGCATGATTACTAAATATGTGTGTCAGGATTGTCTTGATGTGTGCAACCAAAAGAAAATAGAGAAACAAATTGGATGCAGTAATTGTCATTCACAACCCTCAGTTTCATACATGCTTTAGAACAGTGCTATGATTTTCCTTTATTAACTTTATTATATTTGTGAACCTAGAAAATAAAATTATGCTAATAAAATCTTGTCATTATCTATTTTATACCCAACATCTTACCTCTGCTTTGTTTTGACAGATCCCAGTGTTTTCAGCTGTCTTCTTCTGACGTGATCTGAGGGGCGGAGAGTGTATTAGTTATATATTGCTTCATAACAGTTACCACAAACTTAGCAACTTAAAACAACACCCATTATTATCTCATGGTTTCCACAGGTCAGAAGTCTGGGCACAGAGTAACTGGGTTCTCTGCTCAGGGTCTCCCAGGCTGAATCAAGGTGTTGGTTGGGACTGAGATGCCACCTGGAAAACATTGTCCTCTTCTAAGCCCATTCATGCCACGAGTAGAATTTAGTTCTTTATGACTTGTATTAGTTTTCTATGGCTGCATAATAAATTATACTTAGTGCCTTAAAACAACACCCATTTATTAGCTCACAGTTCTGTACGTCAGAAGTCCAGGCATGGTGTGCTGGGTTCTTTGCTCAGGGTTTCCAGAGCGAAATCTGGGTGTTAGCCACACTATATACCTTTCTGGAGGTTCTGGGAAAGAATATGCCTCTACGCTCTTTCAGACTATTGGAAGAATTCAGTTCCTATGATTGTTTGCATCTGTCGGGGACTGCTCTCATCTCCTACAGACCACTCTCTCAGATCCTTGCTATATTGCCCCCTCCATCTTCAAAGCTAGTGGCTCAGAATCTCCCTGGTGCTGAATCTTTCTCACACTTTCAATCTCCCTCCCTCCTTGTATGACAGCATCTTATATAATGTAATATAATCACAGGAGGGATTATTCCATCACCATTTGCCCATAACACAATCTAATCAAGGAAATGACTATCCTATCATATTCACAGATTCCACCCACACTCAAGGGTAGGAGATTATACAAAACATGTACACCAGGAAGTGGGAATCTTAGGGGCTATCTGAGAATTTTACCACCCCAAGTGGCAAGGGGAATCCTCTTCTCAGCTTCAGAGGTGTATACATTGTATACGCCAATCATGACGGCCCCTTGCAAGGATTTGTTTAAAGCTAGCATGTGACCCAGGTATAGGCAATAAGACACAAAGTGAAGTCCGTTGGGAAATGTTCCTGTCATAAGATGAGGTCACCCCAATTCCCACTCTGTAGGTTTTCCAGTCCAGATGGGATGCCTGGAACCACTGCTGCCCTCTTGCCCCAGACTGAGGTTGAAAGTATCACACAGAGGCGAGCAGAGCAAGAGAGCCATGTAGAAGTGAGGCTGGAGCCCCAGACACCATGCTGAAGCCCATGCCACCTCTGCACTTCTCGTCAGGTGAAATTTTTAATTCTTCTCATCATCCACGCCAGCTTGAATCAGAGTTTCATTACTTGTAGCCCAAGGTGTTCTGTGAATAAAAGACTCCAAGTAAGGTTTAATTTGAAAGAAAATAACTCAGATGTTGGAGAAAAGTTTGAAAATCATAGATCTACTGGACAGAGTCAGACAGACTTGTGATTCCAACTTAACTTCCAATGTTAACGAGCTGAACTATTTTATCTGTAAGATCAGGAAAAGCAATTCCTATCTTTATGAGTTACTATAAGGACTCAATGAAGGTGCACACATGTAGCAAAATATTTAAAGTGAAACACAAGACTTGTTTCAAACAGCTGATCATGGCCTAAAATTAGGAGTGCAGGATGGAATGGGAGGAGGATATGGATAACCAGGACAGAATGGGTGGGGGCAGGAGGAGCGGGGAGAGATGCATGTGATGAAGTGGGAGAGTCGGACAGGAAGAGAGCTCTGTCTGAGGGTTGGTGCCCTGAGCATCTCCTCCCCCCACCCCAGATTGGATCTGAGCTCTAGAGAGAGAGAGGCTGAAAGCATATTCAAATGTGGGGTTTACACACATACACACTTTTGCAGAATGTGTGATCAGATGGTAGGAGGCAGCAGGTGCCATAGTGGTAGAGAGAAGCACCTTCATGGAGATTCTTTCTCCCTGAAAACAGAAAAAGAGGCCAACACTGGTGGGCAATACTCCTAAGACACATTCTAGGGACTGGACTGGAATTAGAAGGCAGGCATTAAAGAAGAAATTGGAAGTGTCGATAAAGCAGCAATGTAGCAGGACAGGGAAAGAGTGGGGAAAACATTCAGAGAAACTTGTAACATTTCACGTTCATTTTTTCACTTGTGTTATGTGGAAATAACATATGCGTTATGTGTTATGCCAGGCTCTAGGATGCTCTTTTGGGGCTTACACTCTCGTGTCTGCTAAATAAATGGAATTTTCCTTCCCTTTTGATTGATTAGGTGAGAGAGGAGGAGATAACAACTATGATTACAGAGTTCTTTTAGGAGGGCAAGTGTATTAGTCAGTTCTTTCTGTATAACAAACAATCCCATAGTCTCCATGGCTTACAATAAAGAAAATACTTATATTTCTCACTGCTAGGTCTCCACTACCAGTAAGCTAAAACATCTCAGCTTCAAACTTCAGGTAAAGTTCATGTCTCCTCCACACATCTTTCACCTTTCTTGGACCTATGACTACTCAAGGCAAATTCTTCTTGTGATGAATTGTAAGAGGGGTGAGAAGAAACATACAAACACAATGCCTCTTAAGATTTCAGCTCAGAACTGGCTGATTGTCACTTCCACTCACAATCCCTTGATCAAAGCAAGTAATGTGGCCAAGGCCAACATCAATGTGTTGGAGAAGAATACTCTGCCCGTTCCAGTGGAAGATACTTCAAAGTCACATGACAAAAGCCATGGACTTATAATTCACAGGGGTAGTGAGAAGAATTGTGAGCAATGATTCCATCTACCACATCAGGCCTTGGTGAGTGTACAAAAGGCACATTACAGAGGCAGGAGAGAGAAAAAGAAGAAGGAAAGGTAAAATGATGTTAAGAACAAAAAAATTGCACTTTTTCCCATTTTGCCTTGAGTCTATGAGCAGCCACCCACTCCCCGTACATCATCCACCTTGTTTGAAATTTTTCATTGCTCTTTACTAACCAAATACCTTGGGCAAATCACCTAGCCTCAGGCCTCAACTTCTTCATGCATAAAATGGGGACCACAAAGACCTACCTTATATAATTGCTGTGTGTAGGTAGGACAATGTTAAGTTACTGGCTTATCAAAGTTGCTAAATAAGCTATTTAAAATAGCTATTGCTACACACTATCCAAAACCCCTCCTTTGATCTGAGATTCATTAACATATTATACACCTGCTATGTTTCAGGCACAGTGCTGGGAACATGGAAATATATCTGTCGTTGAAAACCTCACAACTGTTACACAAAATGGTAAACAAATCATTATTACATAAGATAGTAAATAGTATATTTGAGTGAGGCTTAAATATGTGAGGGCACATAGATGAGTGAGGGATTTATAGCATCTGGGAAAGTTGGGAAAGATTTCACAATAGAGGTGAAATTTGAGCTAGGACTTGCAGTTTGAATAGAAGCACCCTGGACGAGGAGGAGGGGAAAGGACATTCTAGAAAGTGGAAGGCGTATGTATAACTTACTGATGCCAGAATCAGGAGGTACAATTATTTTGGTAACATCTATTAGAAAGCATATCAGCTCTCAACGTTGATACTAAATTTGCCCTTATCAGGAATTTGATGGCAGGGTGGGAGTGGTTGTACAATCCCCCGCTAAAGGGCACAGTTGAGGGAAGCTTAATAGGGCTGGGAGATCCTTGTGAGTCTCTTCAGGTTTCTGTTACCTTACATACAAAGACTGTCATTTGTGAGAGTAGATATTATGAAAAGAGAAGCTTGCAGAGTTTCAAATCAAAATAAATGCTTTCCCCCCCAGAAGAACATTACACAGAACCACAGACTCATGGAACACGTTGCTTTGTTGTGGGAAAGCTGTCTTGTTAACTTTACCACAGTAAATAGTCTTTTTCTGTTTGTTTTTTATTCTTATCCCATAATAAACCAGACAAGTTAAATCAGAGTAGACAGTTCTCCTTCACTTCGAAACAGCTGTTGTTCTTCCCACTGGCTTTCTGAACATTACACTTGATAATGTCTCCATTGGGAATTTCAAACAATAAAATATATGTGAATTGCCTTTTAGAAGGAAACACAGAAGGAAAAGACTGATTCTTATACATTCTTCTCCTCCTCAGTTAAAGAATAATTCATATGTTGCTTCTTGAGTTCTAAAATGGACATTCACTAAACACACCTAAAAGAAGGCCTGGAAGGTGCTGTCAGAACAACACTCACTTGATTTCTTTTTCCAGAAGTAGTAACGTTTTAATAATACCACCTCATCAAAGATCTGTACACCGAAAACTATAAAACATTACTGAAAGAAATTGAAGAAGACACAAAGAAATAGAAAGATATTCTGTGCTCTTGGATTGGAAGAATTAACATAGTTAAGATGTCCATACTTCCTAAAGCCATCTATAGATTCAATGCAATCCCTATCAAAGTTCCAACAACATTTTTCATAGAAATAGAACAAAGAATCCTAAAATTTATATGGAACAACAAAAGACCCCGAATAGTTAAAGGAATCCTGAGAAAAAAGAACAAAACTGGAGGTATCACACTCCCTGATTTCAAAATATACTACAAAGCTATAGTAACCAAAACAGCATGGTACTGGCACAAAAACAGACACACAGACCAATGGAATAGAATCAAAAGCCCAGAAATAAACCCACACAACTATGGACAGCTAATCTTTGACAAAGGAGCCAAGGACATACAATGGAGAAAAGAAAGTCTCTTCAACAAATGGTGTTGGGAAAACTGGATAGCCACATGCAAATAATGAAAGTAGACCCTTACCTTACACCATATGCAAAAATTAACTCAAAATGGATTAAAGACTTGAATGTAAGACCTGAAACTATGAAACTTCTAGAAGAAAACATAGGCAGTATGCTCTTCGACATCGGTCTTAGCAACATATTTTCAAGCACCATGTCTGACCGGGCAAGAGAAACAACAGAAAAAATAAACAAATGGGACTACATCAAACTAAAAAGCTTCTGCACAGCAAAGGAAACCATCAACAAAACAAAAAGACAACCTAACAATTGGGAGAAGATATTTGCAAACCATACATCTAATAAGGGCTTAATCTCCAAAATATATAAAAGAACTCATGCATCTCAACAACAAAAAATCTAACAACCCAATTAAAAAATGGGCAAAAGACCAGAACAGACATTTCTCCAAAGAAGATATACAGATGGCCAACAGACACATGAAAAGATGTTCAAAATCATTAACTATCAGGAAAATTCAAATCAAAACTACAATGAGATATCACCTCACGCCCGTCAGAATGGCTATAATTAACAAGACAGGAAACAACATGTGTTGGAGAGGATGTGGAGAGAAGGGAACTCTCATACACTGCTGGTGGGAGTGCAAACTGGTGCAGCCACTATGGAAAACAGTATGGAGATTCCTCTAAAAATTAAGGATAGAACTACCATATGATCCAGCTATTCCACTGCTTGGTATTTATCCAAAGAACTTGAAAACACCAATACGTAAAGATACATGCACCCCTGTATTCACTGCAGCATTATTCACAATAGCCAAGACTTGGAAGCAACCTAAGTGCCCATCAAGGGACGAAGGGATAAAGAAGATGTGGTATATATACACAATGGAATACTACTCAGCCATAAGAAACGATGAAATCCAGCCATTTGTGACAACACGGATGGACATTGAGGGTATTATGCAAAGTGAAATAAGTCAGAGGGAGAAGGTCAAATACCATATGATTTCCCTCATTAAGTAGTAGATAATAACAACAACAAACAAATACATAGAGACAGAGATTGGATTGGTGGTTACCAGAGGGGAAGGGGAAAGGGAGGAGGATGAAAGGGATAATTCGGTACATGCGTGTGGTGATGGGTTGTAATTAGTATTTGGGTGGTGAATATGATGTAATCTATGCAGAAATAGAAGTATAATGATGTACACCTGAAATTTATACAATATTATAAACCAATGTTACTGCAATAAACAAAAAATTTTAAAAAGTAAAAATAATAAAATAATAATAATAATAATACCACCTCACATTTGCACAGTGTCATGTATATGACAAAGTACTTTTGCATTCATTATCCATATCCATTTTAATTCTCAAAGTAATCTTGGGAAGAAAATAATAACATTTTTACATTTGACAGCAGCTAGTAAGTCACAGTCAGAATTTGCATGCATGCCTCAGATTTTTCCTCTACAAATTGGCAATAGTTAGAATCTTCTGAATTATCCATAGCCTTGACCAGCTAAGGGAATCACTTAGTGTGTGGATTAATGTCACGGATTTTGAAGACTCTAATCCCTGCTGTATTAGCTATATGTCCTAGGGAAGTTTATTTGTGTTCTTTGAGTTTGTTTCCTCATCTATTGTATTGTTTGCTAGGGCTGCCATAACAAAGTACCGCAGACTAGGTGGCTTAAAGAACAGAAATATTTTTCTTCACAGTTCTAAAAGCTAGAAGTCCAAGATCAAAGTGTTGGCAAGGTTGGTTTCTTCTAAAGACATTTCTCCTTGGCTTGTAGATGGCCATCTTCTCCATATGTCTTCCCTCTGTATGTATCTATGTCCTAATCTCCTCTTCTTATAAGGGCACCAGCCATTGGATTAGGACTCATCCTAATGACCTTATTTAATCTTAATTACCTCTTTAAAGACCCTATCTCCAAATACAGTCACATTCTAGTTACTGGATGGTAGGGACCTCAACATATAAATTGGTACAGATACAATTCAGCCAATAACATCTATAAAATGAGAAGATGGAAAGAGTTAATATATAAAAGTCTCAGCATGATAAATTGTATCAGTTTCTATTATTTCTGTAACAAATTACCACAAACTTAGTGATTAAACAGGAATTTATTATCTTACAGTTCTGTAGCTCACACGTCCCACACAGGTCTTGCTGAGCTAAAGTCAAGATGTCAACAGGGCTGCATTCCCTTCCCTAGGGTCGAGGGGAGGATCTGTTCCTTGCTCACTCTGGTGTCTTGCTGTTGTAGGACCAAGGTCTCTGTTTGCCTTGCTAACTGAAGGCCACTCCCAGCTTCTAGAGGTCATTGCATTCCTTGGCTCATGGCCCCCTGCCTTCATCTTCAAAGCCAGCAACAGAAGATTGAGTCCTTGTCACATCATATCTCTCTGACCCTTCTATGATGGCATTTCTTTCTTACCACAGCCTAAAAACGCTTTCCTCGCTTAAAGGTTTGTGTGATTAGCTTGGGCCCACCTAGATAATCCAGGACAATCTCCTCATCTCAGTGTCCTTAACCTTGATCACAAATTCTGCAAATTCCCTTTTGCCGTGTAAGGTAACATATTCACAGATTCCCAGGATTAAGTTGTGGACATTTTAGGGGGATGTCATTCTGCCTACCACTTAAGTGCTTGATGAAAGACAGCTATTATCTCTTTAATGATTAAAGACAGACTTTTGCAAGCTAATGAACCTATTTAAAATTATGTTGATTGGTTTAACTAAGTGGTTCCAAGCAGAGGACATTTGGCAATGTCTGGAGACATTTTTGGTTGTCACAACTGGTAGGAGAGGGGTGACACTAATCCCTAGTAGGTCAAGGCCAAGGATGCTGCTAAACATCTAACAATGCACAGGACAGCCCCCCACAACACAGAATTAGCCGGCTCAAAATGTCAATAGTGCCAAGGTTCAGAAACCCTGGTTTAATTGAACACTTTGGGGAAAGCTAATTGCTCTATATGGAAATGAAATTTTTATTATTACCAAATGAACTTCCATCAATGCCATATCAAGTGGTCTCTTTTGTTCCACGACAGAAAAAAAAGCTTTTTCCTCAGGTGGAAAAAAGGTATGAAATATTATTCCATGATATTTTTATTGTGTTGGAGACATTGTACAAGTAGATGGCTATATTCCTATTTTAATTTCAACCTGGTTTAAGAAAATGGGAATAAACTTATTCTAAATGCTAAAACAAATATCCATTCCTTTATTGAAAACCTAGCCAGGGCCAGGCAGGCACTGTTCCAGGCATGCAAGACACATCAGTGAATAATACAAAGATTCCTGTTCTTGTAGACCTGGATATTCTAGAGGAGGGAGATAGTCAATGAGCATCATAATAAACAAATAAATGATAAATTATGTCAGAAGATGAGAAATACTATGGAAACAACAGCTCAGAGTCAGGGAGATCAGGCCTGCAGTGGGATGTGGGGGGTGGGGACAGGGAGCGGGGGTGGGTACGGAGCCACAGTGGAGGTATTACATCGGGTGGTCAGGGCAGGCCTCCTTGAGAAGTATAATTTGTCTAGTTATGAAGACCAGAGGCCATTTCATTTTCTTAATCTTATTTGCAAAGTATTTACAAATGATATTTGTGAGACATAACACAGATAGCTTTGCATTTTTATTGAATGAAAAGTCAAGTGGAAAAGAGATGAACCCATCAGTATCAACCCATCATAAACAGAAGCTCAGGGCTTGGACCTGGAGCACTTGAGTTACAAAATCACTTTTCTTTTCTCAAAGTCACTCTGCCTTCTCACTACACTCCAGTGTCAGGAACAAACAGGCATACACTTGTCATGAAGCTCCCAGCTATGGAATAATCCCTTCTGTACCCCTGGCCCTCACTCTAAAAGACAAACAGATCCATAGACAGGTCAAGTGAGTTACAAGGGAGCATGTTGTTTGTTGGAACAATCTAATGTGCATTGTGCCAATTACATTATGTTTGTCATTTAAGTTGAGTGAGGCGAAAAGTGAAAACAGTTGACAGGGTGGTTGCACATACCATCTCTCCCTTTCCAAAATTATTAGATGCTAGAGAAAACAATCTAAAATACTACTAAACAATTCCTTTTTACACATGCTGGTCTATGCCATAAATTCTAATTTCCACCTTCGACCAATGGTCTCAAAGTCAAAATAAATATAAAATATTCAAAAAGTTATTTTTAGCACAAGCAATCCTTCTTTGACCAATGACTTCAACGTCAAAATAACCAATGACTTCCTGAAAAATAGCTAGATCCTAAATTGCAATATGCCCTAAATTCCCAGTGTTATCTTCTTCCACAATTTTTTTTCTTTTATTCATCTTTTTAGTTCTAGACTCAAACACTTGGTCCTTGAATATTTTGAGGAGTACTACCATTTATTCTTCTAACATAAAAGAAGGATTCAATTTAGAATACAATTGGGTTCCCTGCTCTAAGCTGGGTCTGATTATGACCATGCTATGAAAATTCAAGTCAGCAAGTTAAAACTTGTTGTTGGATTTGCTGCTTAACAAATCAAGGAGATAAATCAATATTTTCCGAAGACAGCCTGGGGGAGAGCTGTAGAAGGAGATGAAATGGTATTCTCAGCCTTCCAGGGAGCCCATACAACAGAGTGGGGGCAGACATTCAAAAATTAACTTTCTCCAAACATCCTTTTATGGCTCATTTTGAAAATATTTCTGGTTACCCATTATCCTGCAGTTTGGCTATTTTTTTAATACTCTCCCTCTCCAAATTCATTCCAGTGGGAGCTGCCTGTTGGCAGTGGAGGCCTGTGATTATCTCACTGTGTATAATTCATTTAGCAGCATAATGTGCTTTCACAAGTGCTGCTGCAGCACAAAGAGAAACTGCCAATATTAGCATTCCAGGGTCATGCAACCTGCCCACTAGGCCTAGTCATTTAGAAGAGACCCCCCAACAAGCTTTCTCGCACCCTGTGCTGCACTGGGAACTCTATCCTAATGCTACCCAAATGCTAACACCTCTTCTTTAGGAACAGGAGATCAGTACAAGCTCTCTACTGCTTTGCTACTCAGTGCAAGGTCCCTAAACAGCAACATCACAGATACCTGGGAGCTCGGTAGAAACGCAAGATCTTAGGCCCCTCTCCAGACTGAATCAGAAGCTGCACTTTAACCAGATCCCCAGGTGATTCATGTCACACTAAAGTTTGAGGAGTTCGGCTCTACTGGATGGAAGCCAAGAATGCCAGAATTCTTCTCCAATATTTTCTGAGTTGTCGCTATCATTGCTGGTTTTCATAAACTCTGGATTTATGCCTACATCACGGCATTTATCATTTTTCTCCCTGATTATAGTTTTTCACATACCTATAGTTTTTCACATTCCATCATATATTAAGGTACTTCTATGTTTAAGCCCTAGTTTTTGCCCTTGTCTTTGACTTTGCATCTTTCAGTGGCTTCTAAGTGATCAAGACAATATTAAATGAATGCAAATAATTGCTTTTCCACATGCTTTCTGGATGCTCTGGGGTACCACCGTTGTTTAGCCTCCCCAGCATCCCTTCCCACTTCTTTGCATCCCAGCCCTCCAATTTTTCTTTGGGAAACCACCTTTTCCAGTCTCAGGCTGTGTTTCCTACACCCGGAACAGTCTGCTCCTAGGTAGCCACGTGAGAGTTTCCATCACCCTGGCCCCTGTGATTGGGAAGCTCGTGTGTTCTAAGCCAGGGCAGCATCAACCACAGCACACCTGCTGGCATGAAGGGAAGGAGGCATGCTCTCCCCTCTATGGTTGCTAAGCTGGTAAAATGGAAACCTGGAGCTGCTGGTGGCCATCTCTGCCTCTTCTTAGGGAAGGTCTGACTGAGAATGAAGCCAACACGAAGCAGAAGAGAGCCTCCAGATGGAGAAAGATCCCAGAGACCATGGCTTGAGTGCTTGAATCACTCAAGCTTGAATCATCCTGCACAGATCTGCACACCCACTCTATGCAAGGGGCTGACGTGGCAGTGAGGCCAAGGACTTCTCTAAGTTCTCCCAAAAGAAGGCCCTCCTATGGTTACAGAATTAACCCGGCAATTAATTCTCCTGCTGTTCCCATGACAGGCCATGGGGTCTGGAGAGCCCCATGCTGTGAGTGCCCTTTGGTTTTAACAAGGAAGAACCACTCTTGGTCAGTACTGCCAGCAACATCATTGCCACCCAAGGTCTTCAGCCTCCTCCGCAGACAACCCCTCTCCATATACTCCATCTTAGAGTAGGGATGTTGCAGTTTGGCAAGTTCCTTAGATGGCGCTTCTGTTGACGTGCTGGTACCAGGGTCAGGAAACCCCAGGTGAACAAGCAGCCTGCCACTTAATCTCCTGGTACACACCTCATGCATGATAAATCACCCCCAAACATACAGGCACAGTCCAGAGCATCTGTCATGGAGTCCTCTCAGGCCAGAGGATATCTCAAGCACAGCAGCAGCTGGATGTGTGGACCTATGCCAAGTCTGCAGTACCCACTGAAGATCTTAGCTTAAGGTTCAACTTAAACATTCAGACTCAAACAAGACTACCAAAAGCCACACTTGGCATCCATCTATTAGATTATGAGACAAAAACCAGAGCTTTCCAAAAGGACACTTCAGGCGTTGTGTTTCTGTGGAAGTCCTTATAGCAGTCTAACAGCTCAGATGCAAGGCGATGAGACCCACATCAAGCAGGTACAGGATTCACCCTGTCCTTAAAGCTGCTAACCAATAGCATCCCTAGCTTCCAAGGTCCCTGCAAGATGCATTCCCAGAGTCACAATTCTCAGGGAAGCCCAAAGCATACCTTCCCTATCGAGTACTTATAGTTCCTTTATAGCCCTTTCAATCCAGATGCAATCTGCCAATCAAAGGTCATTTTTAGCACAAGCAATCCTGCCTAGAAACGTAGTTAACATTCTGTCACTGTCAAGTTACCAGAAGAACTGAGCTAGAGAGCTAAACAAAGGTCAAATTCTCATCCAAAAAGGGAAAGGGTTTTGTTAACCATTTATCCACAAAGTTAACAAAGGTAGGAAATATTCTCAGAAAACATAGAGGGATTCTTACAGAGATCCTGGTGCCCCATAGTTCTGATCGATACACTGGCAAAAAAACTATATAGAAAACAAATGCAAGCATAACCAGTTCCCTCCTAGAAGAATAGGATCATTTCAGTGATGGGACCAGGGTCCTCCTGGTTGGGGCATCATGCATGGATGGCTCCTCCTGCAGAAGTACAGGCATAGCTCTCTCTCACCACTGGACCTGCTCAGCCAAAGAAAAAAAGTGATCAGATATTTTTACACCAGTTTATCAGTCCTTCTTGTAAAGGCTGAAATGAGGCCTAGAGAAGGTGTGTTTTCTAAAAAGTCATGAGAACAGGTGTAAGAAGGTGTCCACTTATGGCATCTGTGCCAAATTGGACCCAGACTGGCATGGCTGAGGCTGACCTCCACACATACAGTGCAATAGCCAGTAATCCCTTTTAATCTTCCTGGTGTGTGTGTGTGTGTGTGTGTGTGTGTGTGTGCATGCATTCATACACACACACATATAAGCAGTGAGAAGCAACCCAATATCTCGATTTTCCCATTCTAGCAAGAAACTAAGAACAATGTATATACAACTTTCTCGGAAACATAGTGGCATTGAGAGCTGGCATTTAGTTATCAAATTGTGGCAGAAAATCCGAGTTTCCAAACATATCATATAGATCATCATACCAAGTGCTGCCAATACCTATAACCACCTTTTAGCATGAGTACCATAACCATCAAAAGCACAAGTACCATCATCATCAAAAACCATAAATATTAGCCACATTGCCATAAATATCTCCAAATTCCAACATCACTGAGCCTGCAAATACCTAAAACCACAAGACCACTATTATCTAAACCATAGTTAATATAACCCAGAGCCACAAAATTATCAATATCTAAAACTATATAGTCACTGTCACCCAGAAACATGTGTCCAATAGCATACAAGTTAGCTATTATCACAATAATACTGTGTAACAAACCAACTCAAAATTAGTGGTTTTACATTCCTGAGAAAAAAGAAGAAAGCTGGAAGTATCACACTTTCTAATTTTAGACTGCACTACAAAGCCATTGTAATAGAAACAGTAAGGTACTGGCATAAAAATAGACATATAGACCAATGGAACAGAATAGAGAGCCCAGAATTAAATCCCAGCATATACAGTCAACTAATATTCGACAAGGGAACCAAGAACACCCAATGGGAGAAGGATAGTCTCTTCAACAAATGCTGCTGGGAAAACTGGAGAGACTCATGCAGAACAATGAAATCGGACCCCTATCTGACACCACTCACAAAAATTAACTCAAAATGGATCAAGGACTTAAACATAAGAACTGATATCATAAAACTCCTAGAAGAAAACATTCAGAAGAAGTTCACTGACGTTGGTCTTGGCAATGATTTTTTGAACATGATGCCAAAAGCATAAACAACAAAAGCAAAACTCAACAAATGAGACTACATCAAACTCAAAAGCTTCTGCACAGCAAAAGAAACAATTAACAAAATTAAATGGCAGCCTACAGAACGGGAGAGAATTTTTGCAAACCACATACTGAATAAGAGGTCAATATCTAAAATATATAAAGAACTAACAAAACTTAATTCTGAAAACAATCCAATTAAAAAATGGGCAGAAGAACTAAAAAGACATTTTTCCAAAGAGGATATCAAAATGGGCAACAGGCACATGAAAGAATGCTCAATATCACTAATCATCAGGGAGATGAAAAGAAAAACCGCAATGAGATATCACCTCACACCAGTTAGAATCAAGAAGATAAGAGACAAAAGATGCTGGCAAGGATGTGGTGAAAAGGGAACCCCTATACACTGTTGGTGGGAATGTAAATTAGTTCAACCACCATAGAAAACAATATGGAAGTTCCTCAAAAAATTAAAAATAGATCTACCATATGATCCAGCAATTCTACCTCTAGATATAAACCCAAAGGAAATGAAACAGGATTTCGTCAAGACATGTACACACCTATGTTTATTGCAGCATTATTCATAATAGCCAAGATATAGAAATAACCCAAATGCCCATCAACAGATGAATGGATAAAAAAGATGTGGTATATATATACAATGGAATATTATTCAGCCATGAGAAAGGAGGATATCCTGCCATTTGTGACAACATGGATGGACCTTGTATACACTATGCTTAGCAACATAAGTCAGACAGAGAAAGACAAGTACTGTAATATCACTTATATGTGGAATCTAAAAACGTCAAACCTGTTAAAAAAAAAGAGAGAGAGAGAGTAAAATGGTAGCTACCAGAGGATGGGGCGTTGGAGGATAAGAATGATGGTGTTTAAGGGTATAAATTTGTAACGAGTAATAAATAAATCATAGAGATCTACTGTACAGTAAAATGAATATAGACTATAATATTGTACTATAATGATATACTGTAATAAATATTGCTTCAATGGCAATCATATTACAAGATATAAATGTATCAAGGTAACACTTAAGTAACTTAAATTTACAAAGAGTAACATATCAAATTTATCAAATAAAAAAAAGTCAGGGGCTTTAAACAGTAACAATTTTTTATTGTTCATAATTCTACAGATTGGCCAGGGAATTCTTTTGGTCTGGCCAGTGTTTGGCTGATCATCACCAGACTTGTTCATTGGCTGTAATCATTTGGTAGGTTAACTAGGAGCTGGCTAATCTAGAATGTCCTCAGCTAGAGTGACTCAGCTCTGCTACAAATGATCTCTCATCTTCCAGCAGGCTAGCCCAGGCTTGCTCATGCTGAAGGAAGAGGGAAACCAGCATGAACAGAAATATACAAGGCCTCTTGATGTCTAGGCTTAGAAATGACATATTGTTATTTCAGCCACTTTCTGCTGGCCAAAGCAGGTGATAAGATGAGCCCGGATTCAAAGAGGGGGGAAATAGATTCCACTTCCTAATGGCGGTTGCTGCAAAGTCCCATTGCAAAGGATATGTGTCCAGGGATGCATGGAGAAAGGCCATTTTTGTAATCAGTCTACCACTTGTATCTACAGATACCTTGGAGCACAGTACCATTTATACTGGGAACTAAAAGTGACACCAACAGCTAAAGTCACAAGACCAAGTACCACTGTCTTTTAGTTACAAATATTTAACATCACAAGTATGTCACCATCACATGATTAATAGCACCCAGGGACAATATTTATCTTAACATTCACCTTCATCAACTACCTAATCCTGTGTAGCACCATGTTACAGATTAAACCATCTAACCCGAAGAATCCTCTCATCGCATCCTTGTGAACCAGTCATACAGTGTTGGGTATCTCTGTTCCCCATTAAGCTGTGACCTGTGAGAAGAAACCAATACTCTATTTCAGTTGTAGTTATTTTTTCCAACTCTCTCAGAAATACAAGAACACTTTTTAATAGCTTATCCTGACAAAGTGATTCCCGAGAGTAATAAAATATATGTAATCATTAACTTCTTTCCTTGTTCTGCAAATTTTAAAACATGTAAGTATGGTTTTTGGAATGGCCATCCTAACGGATAATATGTCAACCTTATTTCTGTGAAAAGATCAAATGTATTTCTTTGGGGAATCTTCCATGAGTATATTTCCAGAAAGCAAGTGTTTATTTTCCTGGTAAATAAATGTACAACTTTGGAAAAGTTTCCTGGGAAGAAGGAGAAAATGAACAAGGCTGAATAATTACTGGTCATTACTGAAAGAATCAGAAACTATTTACAAAACCCTAATATAAAGTGAAATATATTATACCTAGTGAAATAATAAACTTGGCAGAAACTCAGACTTAATGAGTTTTAGGATATGGTTTTAGAAGAGCCAGGAATTTTCTGCGAGCACTTACGTGAACATGAGAGCCCATCTTAAAGGATCCTGCTGAAGATGGGCTCCTGGAGAAGGAAGACACAGGGGCCTTCTTGAAGGCCTCTACAGTAAGGACAGCAGCTTCGAACAAGCTGGATATCCTCCTGCATCTGACAAATGGTGTCACTGAGAGCCAGTCCTAACAACACCTCCAAAACTTTGATGCTGGTGACACCACCAGAGGTTAAGTGCCAACTGATGGGACCAACGACACTGCTCCTCCCAAAAAGCTCCTGGCCTCACTGATCAGATAATACAGACAGCAGTGGAAGATGTTGGCGTATTTTGCTTAATTTTAACTTTGTCCAGCAGTGCTGCTAGTAATCTATCCTGGTGGCCCTTTAGATTTCATTGTGTGACCTTTGCTGCCTCTTCTTGGGGGCAGAGGAATAGCATGTGTATTGTTGGGGAATCAGTGAGCGGCTCCTGAAACTATGAGTCAAGGTCATAAAGGTAGGAGGCTAATTTTTAAAAACTCTTTCCACAGCCCTTATTTCAAGGCCACATTGGACCCAGTCATGTTCTGTAAGTTCCAATTATAAAAACTTATTCATTCAACAAATATTTATTGCACACATACTTTGTACCAGGAATGGTCCAAAGCACTGTGGATGCCGCAGTGATGAAAGAGACAAAGTTTCTGCTCTAACATACATTCAAGTATAGACGACAGGAAATAAATGGTAAACACGTAAATGACCAAAAGAATTACAGCTTGTGATAAATGCTAAGAAGGAATGAACAGAGAATGAAAATGGAAAATAATGGGAGGAGGGAGGGCAGGCCAACCTACATTCAATAGGTGTCAGGAAACAAGTCTCTAGAAGGCGACATTGAAGCCAAATTCCAAAGGATGACAAGGAGACAGGCATGCAAAGATCTGGAAGAACAGAGGAAACCAAAAGTATGAAGTCCCTAAGGCAGAAAAGGACCAATCTGGAACCTGTAAGAAGGCGAGTGTGGCTTCGGCAGCAGATGTGTGGGGAGAAGGGCATGAGATGATGTCAAAAAGGGTCATGAGAACCAGACAAGACGCTACCTCACAGGCCACTGTAAAGACAGCATAGTTTATTCTCTAAGTGAAAAGAAGCCATTGGAAGGCTTTAAGACAAGGAGTGGCATGATCTCATTTGCATTTTTTAAAGATCCATCTGGTTGCTGGGTAAAGAATAGTTTATGCCTATATTATATTTATTTAAATATTCTGATCATACCAGCATATCAACATAAACACTTCAGAGTGATATTAATTTGGGCAAAAGGCCCGCAAACCACTTCGCCTCCATTTAAGAATAAACATTGCCTTAATGCATTGCCAAAAGCAGCATGCGCCACACTTAATACTTTGTGTTAATTTTTAATTTGATGTTTGAGCTCCTCCTTGTGGCTATACCGTTGCAAGCTCCTTAGCAAAGTCAGTTTTCATACAGTGACTGGTGACTAGCAATCTTTTTTTTTTTAACCTACCTTTGTGAATAAAAAGTTCAAAGCCTAAAATGTAGGTTTGAAATTTAATTAGTGCATTTGAAAAAAAATGTTTATTATCTGCTATTGTAAATTAGTGAGTATATGTACTAGTGTATATACATTGTATATGGTATAATATGCTTACATTTTCATTGAAACTTGTTGTTTTCTGTAACATTCTGGCCAACATCTGGTACAAATTACAGTAAGATATAGGGTATTTGCTTCCCCTCAAAAATAATTTCATCAAATAACAGAATGTCTTTAACAAATCCACAAAAACAGAATGAAAGAAAAAAATCTTAATGTTCCATCCTTAGAGTAAAAAATGAAGTGGGACATATTTCTCTACTACAGAAGTTGTGAATAAAAAGAATCATTCCCTTCATTCATCACCATATATAGTTGGTGACTGACAACTTGGATTAGGGAGAACCCCAACCAGTTGGGCACTAGGGACTCTCTAACTGCTATATCCCTTACTTAATAAGAATTACAGCTTTGAAAAATTGCTCTCAAAAGTCACATCCGTTCCAAAAACATCTCATTTTCAACCCATTTTGCCTTGTAGAAAGCTTTCATGCCGTGAGATATCCCGTGCAGACGTGAGCCAGAGGGAGGAGGAGAAGGCACTCAGCCCTGGAGAGCTGGGATGTTTTACCTGAGGATGAAGTTAAGCCTTTATCACCTTAATCCTCTGTATCTCTTTTCTTAGCTCTCCTTATTATTCCCAATGCATTTCCAGTGTGTTGAGAATTTCCAAGTCAAGGCGCTTGGGCTGGTGTGTAAGAAGGAATGCTGGGAACTCTGTGGATACAGTCGGCCAGAAGGTAACCACAGTAATGGCACCATCTCTTGGACAGGTAGGAATATTGTGATGGATCATGATTAAAACCTAAAAATGTCCTCAAAGCACGAATGACAGTCAGTGACTATTCAAGGTGGAAAAACACTTTAAACTTCCACTGATGTCACACTCCTTACCTGTGGCTGACACAGCTCACTGGACTACCCTAGGTGTGATTTCTGTAGGAAATTTTACCTAACCACAAAGGCCTGCTTTGAAATAGCAATAAGGCAAACTGCCACAGAATTCTGTCCCTGGTCACAACACACAAGGGTGGGAGCAACCTAAAGAAAAAGTGTAAGTGCCTGCAGCTTCTCGCAGACAAGTGACTATGACATTGGGCGTGTGGATTAGTATTTCATGACACAATACTGCTTTATGACGTGTGACGTGTAGAACACTTCAGTCATAGCTCTCACATCTTCTTGCAGTTACTGTCAAAAGTGTAACAGCTCACTAAAAAGTGGGAATCGATTTTGTGTAGTTACTTTACATAATAAATTCATAAAATGCAAAAACATTTGCAACAAAAATAAAACCATAGAACACAGAAATACTCAAGACCTAAAAAGAATGTGTTGTATCTAAAATGCATGATAATTTAAACTTATTGGAAATGTGAAATTATGACACAAGTAAATGCGGATGACTAGAAAATATGTTTTAAATGCTCTGAATAATGATGTGCAAAAGGTTAGAATAATTCAAAGGGGAGGTAGTGTCACGTGTGGACTGGTGTAAACACGATCTCCAACATAGTTTAAGGGATCAGTCAGGACCCGTGTGGTGTAAATGACAGGCACTCAACTCAAACTAGCACAAGTATTTTTTTTTTTTGGAACTAAGAAACACAAGGACACAAGGATGAAGAGGGCCACAGAGAATCAAAAATTGTTCTCTCTCTTTCTCGCTTCGCTCTCTCTTTTCTGCTCTGTTACTCTCTGAATGTTGTCCTCACTTTCTCCTGCTACAGACCCGTTGCTCCATGCAGCACAGTTTGGGGGTGGAAGGAAATGACTACAGACATTCTTAGTCTTGGGGAGCCCAGAGAACAGGCAGCATTTTTCTCTCACAGAGTCCTATATTAAATCCACAGAAAAGACTGCAAGGGGCCCAGTTTGGGGCACATACCCACCCCTGCACCAATCCCCACAGCCTGGGTGATGGGGTGTTATAGTTGGCCAGCCCTGGATCCTCTGTAGCCTGGTTTGGGGTGAAGGAAGGGCAGGAGCCAGGGAAGAGGATATTGTGACTTGAGGCACTTCTATACACAGAATATTCAGAGGAAGGTCTGTTGCCAGAAGAAGTGGTGGGGAGGGAGAGGGGGAGAAGAGGAGCAGCTGAGTAGGGGACAAAAAAAAGATGTCTACTGCAGTGTCATTAGGTGAATTGATCACCAGCTTTAAAAAATTGGTGACAGGTTATAAACCCACAGGAAAGCCACAGGGGGGAAAAAAATGTGTAGGAGGAGCTATATGAAAGAAGATTTCACCTCAAATATAGAGAGAACTTTCTAACAATTTGAAGATACCAAAGACGCAATGGGCTACATGTCAGAAAGCAGCAAGCCACCTACCTCCAGAGGTATTCAATCCTCAGCTGGAAGATAATTTGGCAGAGATGTTGCAGTGGGAGTATAAGTTTCAGATGGGTGGAAGGTGAATACAAAAAGTAACCTTGAACATTTATGATTCTACAAATTATGATACATTAAGTGGGATAAAATATATCTTCAGGGACATTGTGGGCTATTAGATGTTTTGGTTCCAGGGGCCGACCTTCTGGGAGAGGTCACCAACTATGGCTCATAGAGTATTTTGTAAATATGTAAATTAATTGCCAAAACTTCAAACTCTTGGAAAATCCACATAAAAATTTTATTTTATAGCCTGTCTTGTAAAAAACTAGAGCTGTATTAGCTGGAGCCAAGAGTGACTACACCCTTAGCACAAGGATCGTGCTCTCTCAATTCCTACCTCACCTCACTTATTTACATGCCTCTCTTTGTCTCATTCATATTTCACTTTGCAATCCTCGTGTAAACCCAAGTTAACCCTACTCTTTACGCTGGTTACCACAGCATTATCCACTTTCTCCATCAGACTGATCTAGACTCCATCTATCAGAATCACACACTTTTAACAATTATTGCAAAAACAACAACGTAATGAACAGTAATAAGAAGTCTAGGATAACACTTATGGAGTGTTCAAACTCTGTGCTAGCTGAGCACTATACCAAAGCTGTTATATACTGCATTAGTCAGTATAGACAAGGCTTCCATTGCAGTAACAAATAATTCCCAATCTTGATGAGTTCGCACAGAAAAGTTCGTTTCTTGCACACATTTCACATCTAACAGGGATCAGTAGAGTGTTCTAAACCACACAGTTGCTCAGGCATCTAGGCTGACCAAGGCTCTGCCATATTGTGGTTTCTTTTTGGATCTTCTCAAAAATGTAGTAGACTTCTTTCTATTTGATTCCTCAAAATTCCATGGACCAAAATCTTCACCCATAGTTCTTTGTGAAGCATGTTTTCAGAAAATATTCTATTTTCCAGCCTTTTCCCCAGAACTAAAAGTTCATTCGAATATGATCTGCTTCTCCAGTTACAGCAGAGGACAACACTGCCAAACATTTTGCCATTATGTAACATGGATTGCCATTCTTCTGGCCTCTGAGATCACTACCGTTACGGCCTTTTGCCCAACCATTAAGCCAATACTAAATATTTTATGTTTTTATTATAATATCACCCTACTTCCCGTAAGACCCATATTATTTACAATAGCCTAAGCTTATGCTGCAGTAACAGACCATCCAAATCTTCAATGGCTTGACGTTGTAAAAGTTTCTCATTTACACTACCTATCTAATTCACAGAAGCTAGGGCTCTGCTCCACATAGTCACTCAGGGACCCAGGTAGACGGAAGCTCTACTACCCTGTAGCTATGCCACCTGTAATACGCTACCTTCTCAGTTGCCACAGCAGGGAAAGAAAGAGATTAGAAAATCACCCATCAATTTTTTAATGCCTCATTCCAGAAGTGACACACAGTACTTTCACATTTCATTGGCCAGAACCGGTCACATGTTCCACCTAAATGCAAGAGTTGTTGGGAAATATGTGAGAGTAGAAAGTTTGGTGAGCACCATTCTTTCTGTCTCATTATCCCATTTAATTCTTACTACAATTCTCTGAAGTATGTATTATTATCCCTACTCTACAGATGAACAAACTGAGACTTAGAGAAGTTGAATGAACTACCCAAGGACAAAGCTAGTAAGTGGAAGATGCAAGATTGAGGTACCAAATTGGTAGGACTAGGCAGAGGAATTGCAACCAGAATATACTATCCACATCTTTTAAGTACTTCCAAATTCATTCATTTACCAAAAATTCATTGATTCACCACACAGAAGTCCAAACGTCACCACCATAGTGTGATTTTGTACAACTCATGACTTCAGTCTTACAGAGCTTAGTAATGTGAGACTGAAAAAACACCACGTGAACCTCAGTTTATTTATCTGTGATTGAGGAAAGTGGACTAGTAATTCCTAATGCCCCATCCACCTCAGATGCTTGTGATTCAATTTAGTGGTCAACGTGAAATTGATTTAAACCTCAGATATAAGCCCTCCAACTGTGCTGCTTCATTACCCACAGAATTGTGGTGGCCAGGACGACATATCATGAGAAAGGCGATCAGTGTCATCAGTGCTTCTTTGTATTCACTAGAAATCCTTGAAATGTTTTATTTCTCCTTCTTTTCTGGGGTTAGGCTATTGACATTACTTCCAAGTGGGATCCCTTAGATAAGAAAAGTTAAATTTCTATTGTTTCAACCCATTTTAAAATTGACCATAAGAAGAGAGGGCAAAGGATTTTTTTCTCCAAAGGAGATTTTTCTCCCAAGTCGTCACCTACAAGCTGGTGAGGCCTTTGGTCAGGAGGGGAGGGATGGGGTCAGGCATTTGGGTTACATGTGTCTATCAAAACAGAAATATCTAGTCCCCTCCCTGTTGTACCTATTCATGTCATCCCCAATCAATAAACATGAGCCCTTTTTTAATTGAAATGGAAGTCAACAAGTTACCAATAGATTGAGGATAACTAGGACTAACTACTGTCTAGGTTCATTTGGAAAATTTATGGACTGTGCCCACCAGAAGCCTCTTGACACAGGGGTTCTGCTTTCTCTTTAGGAGAAAGAAGTCTGGAGAAGATGTAGATAGCCCCAGTGGGTCTCTGTATGTAGAGAGGCTTCTCAGCCTTCATGTGAATGAAAGAGGAAACTGAGCACTAAAGGCTTCGCCCAGTAAAGAAGACTGAGCTGTAGGATGGACGGACAATTCTGAGTCTAAGCAAGCTCAAAGGCATAAACAGCACTGCTCAGGACACCTCTGCAGAGCAGAGCACAAAATCCAAAAGGAAAGCAAGGCATTCTACTCCAGTGGTCTATTGCTGCACAACAAACCATCCCAAACAGAGAAGTGTAAAACAATAATCATTTTACCATATCTCATGATTCTGGAGGTCAGGAGTTCAGACAGGCCAGCAGTGGGAAAGGCTCATCTTTGCTCCACAATGTCTGGGGTCTCAGCTAAGAAGAGTGGGAGGGATGGAGGTAATTCAGACCACTGGGCACTGGAATTATCTGGAGGCTTCTTCACTCACATCTGCCTCAGATTACTCAAAGTCTGGACATAGCTGGGACTGTTGACCAAAGCACTTACACGTGGCCTCTCCAGGAGGCTTGCTCTTGTCACAGTGTGGCAGCTGGGTTCTGAGAGACAGCATCCCAAAAGGGAGCACCTGGAGAAAGAACAGTCCAAGAGAGCCAGGTGGAAGCGTGTGGCCTTTTATGATCTAAACTCAGAAGCCACATAGCACCATTTCTGCCCTACTCTGTTGGTCAAAGTCATGACTGGCCTGCCCAGATTCTAGGGGAAGGGACACAGACTTGACTTCTTGATTGAAGGAACATCAAAGAATTTGGAGCCATATTTTAAAACCATCGTACATTCTTCCCCACTGTGGCTTTGCCATCTCGAGGGCTGCCAGGCCTCACTTGTGGCAGACACAAAATTGGTGACATGGTGGTACCTACCATGAGCCTGGCTGGCTTGTAAGCACATATGAGATACCCAATGGGGACACTTAGAAATACTTGAGGGATACCTCACGGGAACCTAAGATCCATGTGAATAGAAGAGCAGAAGCCAGAGAACCAGCTTATTCTTAACCCTGTAGTTCCACTTGTAAGCAAGCCTGGAGAAGCCTGGACAAAGGGTAAGAGGAAGGTGGCTAATGCTTAAGAACAGACAGATAAAACGGGGCAGCCAAAGAGGAAACCCACAGGGACTCGGAAAGACAGGAACTAAAGCAACACTTACTGTCATGCTACCCGATTCTGGATGGCCGCAGATTGTAAACTAGATGAGCTATTTTGTTCTGTTGAAATAAGGAAACAAGCTGTGCTTTTCAAGCCAATTCTTTAAGCCAACCTTGAGTTTTCTTTAAAGAATTGCAAGCACGATGCTCTTCAAAATGCCAGCCACGAATGCTCATGGAAATGCAAGCTTCATGTGTAAAAGGAGGAAAGAACTTCACATCAGGAATTGGCTTTTCAGCCACACACATCCCCCTCATGTCTTTAAAAATAAAACAAACCACACAAAATTTATTTCCAAGCACTTGATCATTCTGAAAAATCAGAGGGAATTTGAGCCAAAAGGGAGGCGAGTAACCCCTTTCCACAAAGGATAAATATCTGCCCCATAATTTATGGAGAATGCAAATCATCCGAGCAGCGGTCTATTGGCATTGACTGTTATTTCATTTAATTAGATGGCTATACAAGCCTCAGAATGCCATGTCTCCTGCCAGCTGACCCTATTCCCACGACCTTCCCTCTGCAGAGTTCAGGGGAAGGCAATATTTGAGAAAGACATTGCATTTTAACCTCCAGGAAAATATGGATTTGTACATGAAGCAGGGGGCTGGGGGTAGGAGGGCTTTTCCCTTGATTGGTTTGTGCCATTGAAGGCTCTGTGACAACTGTGTGTGAAAAACTTACACTGCCTTGTTTTTTAAAAAAATTCAGAGAGCAGTCAGCCTCATCGCTTTTTTGTTATCATGCAGCTATATTTTGCATGCAATGTGCGTCACTGTTTATGCTGTTTTTAAACAAATTCCAGTGCTCAGCATTTCCAATTCTTGTTTTTGCCACTAAAATCTTGACTCTTGAGCAAGGTTGAATCTCCTGAGTCTTCTTTGGGCACTAGAGTTGTGACCCCATGATTAGGTTGATTAGGTCTTGGAGGGTATGTAGGTAAAGTCTTAATGGGAAATTTCACGCTGGCTTATCTCACCTACCAACAGAGCCCAAGGATGGTGGGTCCATGCTGGGTCTACCTTAAATGAACCTGCACACTCTTATCTCCCTCTCTTTTCCTTTTACCCATGACCCCCTCCTCAGTCTTTTTTTTTTTTTTTTATGGCTACACCCATGGATTTTTAAAATATTTTCATTGAGTTGTATTAAATATAAAAGGGGATACATTTTTACATTTATAATATAGAATATTTCCAACATTCTAAAAGTTTCCCTCATGCCTCCTCTTCATCAATACCTTCCCTCAAAGGTAACCACTGTCCTAACTTTAACCACCATAGATTAGTTTTGCCTGTTCATGAACTCCAAATAAATGGAATCATAGACTATGTAGTTTGCATACTGTTGCTTCTTTCATTCATCATTATGACTGTAAGATTCATCTGTGCTGTTGCATGTACCAGTATGTCTCACTTTCTTATATCCCATTGTATGAATATACAACAGTTTATTTAGAGACATTCTACTGCAACAGTTCCATTCTACTGCTGATGGTGCCCTCAGTCTTTTTTCTCTATTTGTTATCCTTCCCAGAATTCAGCTCTATCACCAAAGGAGAGAGTCAGATTCTTCTAGAAGCTATGAGCCATTCCAGGCTCCACAAGGTGAGTAGATGAAGGGGATATATTCAAGCCTTTGAAGCTCTATCCTGGAGGAGACTTTAGAGTCTTCTAAGTGAAACAACCAAAAAATAATAACAATAATAAGCATTTCCTTGCTAATGTCAATCCCTTCCAAAGTTTAACTTATATGTTCAACTAATGGATTGTTTTTAGTACCTATTGTACGCCAGATATTTTTTAGGTTCTAGGAATGAACCATCAAATAAGACAGATAAGGATGCTGTTCTTCTGAAGCTAACCTTCAAAGAAAGTATCAGATGTGAAAAAAGCTATGGAGAAAATTAAAATAGGACAGTACAATAAAATGGTCAGAAAAAGCCTCTCTGGGGAAACCACAGAATGACAAGAAATAGTCATCTGCAAGAGGATCAGGGGGAAGCCATCAGGAGCAAGTGTATTCTGGGCTGGCAGGAAAACTAGATCAGTGCTGTTAAGTCAAGAATGAACTTGGCTTCTTAAAGAATAGAAGGAAGACTCATGAGGCTAGCATGTAGTAGGCAACGTGAAGATGAGAAGGGGATTGGATCTGCATGACTTTGTGGTAAAGAGTTTAGATTTTATTTTTTCTAAGTATGATGGGAAGCCATTAGAGGGCTTTAAGCAGGAGTGTGACAATTGCTCTGGAAATTGAGTGGAAAATGGCTTAAAAGGGGTCAGGAGTAGCAGCAGAATACTAACGAAGAGGCCACTTCCTTCAATGATAGATGATGGTATTTTGGATCAAGATGGCAGCAAAGGGGTCAAAGAAGTGGACAGAGTTCAATGTGTTTTGGAGAGAGAGTCAACAGAATATGCTATGGAAAAGATGTATTATTACGCTAAACAAGTTTTTGTCTTCTTACTGCATCTTACTCAAGACTCCTTCTATAAGCTAGAATGTGGAGGAAAGAATGAAGAACCTTATAGGGAAAGATGATCCTGCCTCATAATAATCACTTCCATTGGCCCACGACATGCAGAAAGTACTCATACACATTCTTGTTTGATTCTTACAACAATCCTATAAGCGAAGGAAGTAGACATAATAAGTTCAATTTAACAAATGAAAAACTCAGGATTTGAAGATCAGAATGGACTAACCCAAGGATTAGGATACACAATTAGTAAGTTCCTAATCCAAGACGTGTACTCATCCTTTTGGCATCTGGCCCTCCATATTGTTTTCCTGAGACATTTACTCCAGTGACCAAAAGTTAAAATCTTAACTTTTATTGAGTGCTTTCTTTCTGCCAGACACTGTGGTCATTCACGACATATACCAACTCTTTTAATCCTACAACATAAGTACCATTATTGTCATCCTTATTTTGCAGACCTGTAAACTTAAGGTTCAGAGAGTTTCAGTAACCATTCAGAGCTGTCCCAGCTGCTGACTGCTAGAACTAGAATTTCAGCTCAGGCAAACTCACTCCAAAGCTCATTTCCCCAGTCATAATACTAAGCTATTATAGACAGAATGAGTAGAATCTGTTGAAAAGCCCATTTGCCACCTCCAGTGTTAAATATCTCAAAATAATTTCAAATACTAATATTCTCTTAGACCTTTAACAACACCATACTGATAAATTAATAGACAAACATTTTGGACATTTTCCTCCTCTCCCATGATATTCATTGAGGGATCTATTTATCAGCTTCTCTCCCTTGCCTCTGAAAAATGTCCATGACATGAGATCTGATCATTTTCCCTTTATCATTTGATCCTCAGTGACATCTATCTATAGCCACCAAAGTAATTAAAGATGTGTCAAAATATCAGGGCTGTCGGCAGGGTTGACTTTATCCTTTGCTCAGAAAATATAAAATATCCATTACAGAGCCAGCACTTCATAATTATACACATTTCTTGAAGACAAATAAATTAGCAATAGACACACTAACTTATCCAGATTAAAATAACTGTTTGTGAGATCTCCTTCAAGATGTGTTCTATCATTTAACCAAACATTACCTTACTTTTCTAAAAAATCCAATTCAGAATGCTTTCTGAGTGAAATTTTCTTTTGGTTTCATAAATCCTGCATCTGCTATTTAAATACACTCTATTAAATTATATACCATTTGGAGTCAGAAGAGACATCTGGGACTATGTAATCTAATGGCCTCAAGTTATAGATGGAGAAGCATAGTTCCACAAAGTTTACTAGGCATCCAGGGTCCCCCAGTGAGTTGATGACAAAGCCCGGACTACGTCTGCCCCTGGCCTCTGACTTCCAGCACAGCAATATTTTACCATCCTCCTTTACATGTTACTTTTACTAGCGTATTAACATTCTCCCTCTCTCATAAAGAAAGTTTAGAAACTTAGTCTATAGTTATGTACATAACCCTATATGTAACCATATAGTGATCTTTTTTTTTTTTTTGGTGAAGAAGATTGTCCCTGAGCTAACATCTGTGCCAATCTTCCTCTATTTTGTATATGGGACACCGCCACAGCATGGCTTGATGAACAGTGTGTAGGTCCACGACCAGGATCCAAACCTATGAACCCCAGACCGCAGAAGCAGAGCACTCAAACTTAACCACTACACCACCGGGCCAGCCCCACTATATAGTGATCTTTTTAAACAAATTTTCACATACTTGAGAGTTAGGTAAACTCTTCCAGATCCAGTTCAAATGGGGCTGTGTCAACTCCCTCAGACAGAATGAGTGTTTCTGTTGTCATGTTCCCAGGGAGTTATGCTCATCTCTCAACTATAATAGTTATCACATTGTATTCTAATTTATCTGTTTAAACTTATGTCTCCTCCACAGGACTGTGAGCCCATCTAGGCAAAGATGGTGCCTTAATCCTCCTTATGAACCCCTGCATAAAATATGCACTCAGTAAAAGTGTTTATGAATGAAAGTGTTGTGGAATCAATCAGTTATTAGAGAACACCTTGTCCACTCCCTGAGCTCAAAGAGATAGGAAAATTGATTTACTGGTGTCATGCAAAAATGCCTTTGTATAAATAAGTCATAAATAAAGCAAAATAGACAGTTGAAGAGATTATTCAGAAGGAGAGAGGGAATGTGATTGTATCAGTCTGAATCCAATTAGGAAATCAGGAAACAGTACTTAAACAGAAGTTTAATATAAAGAATTATTAAACTCTGATAGGAGAATAATTACAAAGATGTAAAGAGAACTCTAACGGGTACCTTGGACCAAGGGAGCATGTCTAAGGAAGGACAACTTGGAAGGGGGCCCCTCCCCAAGGCGGAGGTTCAGACCACACGGAAGAAAGTGTGCTTGTAGTGCACAGGATGGTGGAGAAGTTCACTGGGTTGCCTGGGCCAGGGCTGGGCCAGAATTGCTGGGCAAGCAACAGGGACCATTCCGGACACAGGCAAGGTGTGGCTGGTGAATGGGCATGCAGAGGGAGTGTGGCACCACTGCAGGTGCAAGGCCTGGAATGCATGGTGTCCACTGCAGGAGAGCCACAGAGAGCAAACCTTGGGAGCACAAGCCAGCCAAGGTTGGTGGGAGGGCACACAGAAGGAGTGGGGATGCCACTGTGGGCACAAGGCCTGGAGCACTCAATGTCCACGTCAGGAGGGCCAGAGCAATGTGGTCACTGGGCCCAGGCTGCAAAGTTGCTAAGGGACTGCGCACTCCGGTGCACAGCTGGGGAGGGCACCACCAAACAACCACCCACACACGAGTCCCTGACTGACAGCAGCAGGAGCAGGAGAAGGCTGACACAGCAGCCAGAGCGAGGAGAGCACCTTCCTCCTACAATGTCCCTCCAGCTCCCTCAACTGACAAAGCTTAATATCACCCCTAAAACGCAGGGGGAAAATGTCCTGCCCATTATTCCAGAGCAAATACTGAAGGCCAAGTCTGGAGCTGAGAGACAAGAAACTGATAACTGGGACAGAGATCCAACACTCAATAAATAAAAGATGTTTGGACCTAAGTTATAGTGTCCCCCAGCTCTCAGTTTCCTCATCTAAAAACAAGGAGAGTAATAGTATGTACCTCCCATGTGGTGTCAGTATACAAGAAGACAACGTGTGTACGCAGAACATGTGTGATGATCACAGAACAGTGCCTGGCACAGAATGAGAATTCAATAAACGTTCACTCTTATCACTTTCACGTCTTGGAAAAGCAGAGCTGGAATCAGAAGACTGAAGTTCCATCCCCAGCCCTGCGGTTCCTCTGGAACACAGAGCAATCACTCCCCACCGGGCCTCAGTTTCCGCTGCTGTAAAGTGGCCCTCTCCCACTTTTTTTTTTTTTTAGAAACTGTTTATTTTCTGACAGCCTTATTTGCCTTTTCTGTTTGAGTCTGTTGTGAAAGAACAGCTTAAGACCACTCTGTGGTTGTTCTGACCCTTTCAGTGGTCCGAGCAGTGGGAGGTCTTCAGTGGCGGCTGAGCGCTCCAGTCCTCACGAGGGAACTGCTCAATAGGCACAGAGGACGCTGCACCTTCAGACCCGTCTGTGGGCTCGGTTGAGTAGCAGTAAATTCGGGAGCTGGAGCAGCCCGTTACCCTGATGTTCCTCCTGGGTCACAGCCTTTTCAGCAGCGGCCTGCTCTGCCTTTTCCATCTCCCCAGGATCTCTGTAGAAGCAGACACCAGGCGTGACCTCCCATGGGTGCTCACGGGAGACGGTGCCACCCATGCGCAGAACTCCCCGGGCCGGCATGCAGCACCTCAGGCTCGCTGAGCGCGCTCCCTTGTTGCACGGGATGGCAATGTCCACCTAATGCAGAGGAGCGTTTGTGTTACACAGAGCAACGGAAGGCAGGTGAACATAAGGCGCCCCTGTGAGAGGCTGGTGGTGGGCCCGGGATCGGTAACCACCAGAAGCCACGACTCCCCAAAGACCGCCTGGATCCGGTTAGTGAAGTTCCCAGGAGTGAAGTGGCCAGCAATAGGAGTGGCTCCAGTGACAGCAGCACAGCTCCTTGGCCAGTATTCCTGGAGGATATGACACTGACATCAACTGGGTTTTCAATAGCAACAATGACACAAGCTGCCAGCGGAAGCTTCTTCCGGTTCTCATCAGATTTATGATGCAGATGCCATCACTTTCCCTTTTAGATATACTAGCCCATTTGGAAATCAAGGCAGGGGCCTCCTAAGTGGGTTCCTGCTGCAAAGAATTTGAAGACATCATCCTCCTTCATTTGCAGGATATCAAGAGCTCCTGGACACTGTGAAAGTTTCCCTTTAAGTTCCTAGGGGAACCCAGAGCACCACCATAGAAGCCCTCTCTGGGGAGGGCGCAAAGGCCCTTTCCCGCTTTTAACATCCCATTTTCCATTTCACATGCCTGACATCCGTGCCCTCTGCTCCACACCAGGGAAATCCATTTTGGAGTATACGGTAAGCCTAACGCTCAAAACTGTAGCTAGAAGATGAAAGAGTAAGGTGAGTTAGCTACACTGAGAAATATTGAAGACATTTACAAGACAAAAACAACAATCCAATGTGACAATTTTTCAGTCTATACATTTAGAAAATCTTCCTTGGACAAATTTGTAGACACTTCTGAGATTTTTTTCAGAGCCAGCCTTGGTTAGAAGCAATAGCAAAAACTAGGAACCAACTGATATGTGCTTAGTTAGATCGGATGACTTCTCGTAAAAGATGATAAGAGGAGCATGAGGAAAGTTCTCTTGCCTTGAAATTGTTATCCCCCATCACTACCCCACACACACATCTGCACACAAACTGTCCTGCATTTATTCAAGGGAAGAGAATTGCCACATATTGAATTGCAAGCACACATGGGAAGAACATTGCATTAAATTACGATTTGTCATATACCTCAGTTGAATTCTCTTTTCAAATACCTTCCAAGTGGTCCAGAATCCAAGAACACACCTGGATGCAGGAGGCTGAGAATAGTTCTGGTCACATGGAAGAAAGGCAGGGACTGTAAGGGAAGCTGGAAGGGCCTGAATGACAACATTGCCAACTTCACAGGTTTTCCAGGAGCCAGTCCTCAGTAGGGGGACCCCCTAAAAGGAGCGGCCCGCTAATATTTTCCTGCTGCTCCACAACAAATATCCCAAATTCCATCAATTTTATTCCTTGGCTTAGAAAAATTTTCCCCAAATTACCTAATTATCAGAATCATCTAGGGTGTTTGCTGAAAACACAGATTCTCGTAGGGTCTCATCCCAAGCACCCGGAATCAGAAGCTCCGTGGGAGAGTCCCGGGAGTTTGCAACAAGTCCGCACGTGATTCTTATAACCAGGTGAGTTTGGGAAATAGTGGGTTAATAAAATATCTGATCATAACCCTCCCTGGGTAGACTGTATATAAACAAATCTCTGGGCCACAGGTCTACTGAATCAGAACATGCAGGGCCTCTCAAGAGTGCCAGGTACTGGCTATGCTCAGTGTCTCAGCTCAGCCTGCCAGAACAAAATGCCATGGACTGAGTGGCTTAAACAACAGAAATTTATTTCTCATGGTTCTGGAGGCTGAGAAGTCCCAGGTCAAGGTGCCAGCAAAGTAGGTTTCACTCTGAGGCCCCTTCTCTTGGCTTGAAGGAGCCATCATCTCGCTGTGTGCTCACATGACCTCTTCCTTGTGCGCACGCCAGGGGAGGGAGCAAGCTTTTTGATGTCACTTCTTAAAAGAGCACTAATCCCATTATGAGAGCCCCACCCTCATGACCCATCTAACCCTAATTATCTCCCAAGGTCCCTTTCCAAATATCATTCACATTGGGGGTTAGGGCTTCCACACATGAACTGGGGGGTTGGGAGAGGATGCAAACATTCAGGCCATAACAGACAGATATTTTGAAATCACTGGGTTACAGAATTGTTTATATGAAGGTTCTTCCAAATTCGTAGGTTACCTAGGAATGATAACACATTTCAACTATTACCAGGCACTAATTCATTAGTAAGATTTAGTTTAACTAGTGGATAGTAAGGCCCGAAGCAAATAGGGCACAGAGAAAGTCGTTTTAAAAACACATTCAAAGGGAATGAGGGATGCCACCTAGGAGGGCTGAGGTGGGATGTGACAGGAGTGGGAGAGCAGTGCTTCTCACACCTTAATGTGCATCTGAGTCACCTGGAGATCCGGCTGTCATGCAGGTGTGGATTCAGCAGGCCCGGGGCGGGGCCTGAGTTTCTGCATTTCTAATGAGCTGCTGGTCTGCTCACCACACTCTGAGCAGCACAGTGGGAGCAGACAGATCCGTGTCCGTGGAGTGTGATGGGAAAGACAAGCTTTTTCCACTTAAAATTTTTGCTTGGAGTGAATGAAGTCATTGCAGAAGCCTGACATCCAAAATCTCATCTAGAAGAAATGAGCTTCAGAAAAGCCAATCTCTGAATTCCGTTGCTCCCAACATTTTAAAATAACTTCAGAAATGGTGTAATTGAATAAACATAACAGGTCAGAAATTATTTTAAATGATCATCAGATTATACCAGGGGTTCCCCAAATTTCTCACTTTCAAGGGATCCTTAGTGACTCTGTAATTTTTTCACAGTGTCCCTAGCCCAAAAGAAATAGTCATCTGTTCTATTTACTAAGTAGTTAGGTCCATACAACTTGATGAGGTTTTTTTTGCCCTAACAACTTAGTAGTATTTGAAAAAATAATACACAGAAACTCAAAGTTAACATGTTTTAATTTCATCCTTAAATAACCACAAGTACTTACTAATTGGGACGTGTGCCTCTGTTGGGCACTGCACAACTTCTCAAACTTTGGAATCGGATCGGTCACCGCCCCCCTCATCCCCCACTCCACTTTGCTTTTCGGGTGGTAATTGCTATTTATCACAGCAACTGTCAAAAACTCAGCTTCGCAAATATATGACACCCTTGAGAGGAATGTAGTACAATCTTACTAAAGAAACTGTGAACTGTCTTGGGCTAGCAGTTTGTGTGGTTTCCAACAAATACTGAATATCGCTGTACTTCCCTCAAAAACTGAACGTTTCCTGAGGCTTTCTTCCTAAGGTAGCTTGGCTCTGTTTGGGAACGACAGGATCATGCCATTTACAAAGTATGAATCCTGACCAACGGCAAAGTAAGAATACTAAAAGACGATAGAAATTTTTGCAAGGAATACCTACAAAGAATACAGCAAAATTTCCCTTAGACGTTAAGAGAAATTGGTGATTCTCTGGCTTGTTAGATTGAAAGCACATCCCTCTTAAATTAAGATTTTTTTTAAACAAAATGCTATATCTTTTGAAGGAAAATGATCTTCCTAATATTTTCCCAGTAACAACACATCACTTTCCCATCAGAAAAAAAGACTTAGCATGTAATTATTATTCTTCTTTTATTTTTCTTACATTCACCTTCTATTTCCTTGACATTCAACTTCAAATGAAACATAAGGAACAATTTTGAACATTCAAGCTTCACAAAAAAAAAGAAAAAGGAACCTTGATTGATTCAAAGTTTTACTTTATGTACCAACAATTTCCCAGTAGTCCTATTTCTCAATCAGAATTTGAATAATCTTTACAACTTGTATTCCCCCAAACTCAGATTTAATGACTCAGTAGGTTCAGAAAGAGAAATAACAGCTGCAGCTCATCCCGCTTTGCTCTTCAGTAATGACAATGTTATACCACATTAGCAATTGTGACATTAATAAAGAGAAGCCCATAGGATTAGCCAAAGACAGCTGACTTTAGTCAAATGTAGGTCAGGCTTTGTTTGCTCAGAAGCTGGTAATAAATTCCCAGGTAAGTACTCTCGTGTGTCACACATATATGTCAGGAACATAATTTCAGCCCCACTAAATGATTCACATTTTTAAGTTTCGGTAAGCCATTTTTGAATTATTGTTAAGCATTTAATTCCACTGCCAGGCCTATAGGCTCCTTAAAATTATTAACTTATGTGACATTACCGTGTGTTTTTCCTTTAGGCACCACTTAAGAACACCTTGGAGATTTTCACGTTCACCTTCCGGATACTGAAGCTCTTACTCGAAGAGGTTCAGGGGTCACCCCTAATTTATAGCATAATTATGGGGAAAACGGTGTTGATGGCTAAGCTAGCCATCTGTAATCGCAAAGTCCTCATTGTCATGGGAAGCGTTACCATAAGCCTAACATGAATATTGCATTCTTAATCAAGTCTTGCAGTCAGCTCTATACCAACAAGAAGTCCAGATCCACATAATTCTAAAATATACTTTAAAAATACAAATACTTTGGAAAAGAGTTTAGCAGCTTCTTAAAAGGTTAGACACATACCCACCATATGATCCGGCCATTGCACCCCTAGGTATTTGTCTAAGTGGAACCATATGTCCACAAAAAGACCCGCACAAGAATGTGCACAGCGGCTCTATTCTTAATGGCCCCAAACCGTAAACAACCCAAACCAACAGGCAGATGGCTAAACAAAGGGTGGTGTACTCTCAAACTGGAATACCACTCGGCAATGAAAAGGAAGAAGCAAAGATCTACGCAACAATCACGACTCATCTCTAACCCACTATGTTACACGAGAGCAGCTAGACACAAAACAGTACATGTTGCGTGACCCCACGTACGTGAAATTCTAGGACAGTCAAAACCAATCTGTGGTGATCAATCAGAACCACGGTTGTGGGGCAGGGAGTTGTGCAGGATTGTCTGGAAGGAGCACGAGAGCACTTTTTGGGTGATGCAAAGTTCTGTATCTCAATGGGGTGAGGTTATGTGCATGTATACATTTGCTGAGTTCATCAAGCTATACATTTAAGATCTGTACATTAAGATCTATATGTAAAGTATACCTCAATAAATAAAATACCTGTGAGTATTCTGCAAGCTCTTCAATTTTATACTTAAACTTTATTAAGTCAAACACCTTTATTGAATGCTTATGTAACTGTAAAACATTATGGGGTCCTTTAGATAAAAGTAAAAAGAGACGTCACCTGAGAGTTACTAACCCAGTATTACCCAAGTAAGGATAATAAACCGCATATTTAACGAGTTAGATCGTTTCAATTTATTTACATTTTAATACCTTCTACATGCAAATGGCATAACTTGAGAGATCTGAGTTTATAAATTTGAAAAATATCAATTGGTATAAATGCAATTAAGTACTTAAAGCTAGTTTATATTAATGTGGAGGAATGGTTGCCAGATGAGCCAAAACCAGTAATGATACAAAAATCATTTGAATTTCTAATACTAAGCAAAGTCCAGTTGACCCTTCCAGTCAAACCTTCCCCGTGCCACCTCTCTGATTTAGGCCTTGTTATTTATGTCACTGAGTACAGCAGATTCCTAGTTGGCTTTCCTAACTTGACTGTCATCCTCCTTTGATCTATTCAAAGCCACCATGTTAATCTTGAAGCACAGCCTGAGCATTTCACGCCACACATCACAATTACAGTCAAGGTCAGCTCCCGAGCCTGCCGTTCAAAGACAGGTGTTGGTCTGACCACAGCCTCCCCGCCGTCGTACCTAACCTCCCGGCCACTTTTTTCCCCGGCCTCCCATCGGTCCGCAGATCCCTGCACTGAGGCAGCTGAATGGTGTTCCCATTCCTGCCACTGGGCCTCTGCTTATGCTGCCTCTCCATCTGAACTTTCTATTGTTTTGTCCCCACATTACCATGTCCAAATTCATCCCAGCTTTCAAGACCCACGTTAGCTATCACCACCTTGCTCAGGAAGTTCCTCATTTTTCTCACCCAGAGTGATTTTTATTTCTTTAAACACTCATCACATCGTATCCCCAGTTCTCTTGTCATAATCACCACAGTCCGTCTTACTTTGTGAAATGGTTTGGACTTCAGCTCCAGGCAGAAACACACAGCTTCAGAACTGAGCTCCCCAGCTGTCAGAATTTAGGCAAGATGCTTCATTTCTCCATGCTTCTGTTTCTTCACTGAGGAATGGTGATGTTAATTCTAAGCAGGAAGAGTCTGCTAAAAAAAAAAAAGAATAAAAAAAGAAGTAGTCCAGGTAGTGAAGAGAAATGGAAACACATGTCCACACCAAGACTCATCCATGAATATTCAAAGCAGCTTTATTCGTAATAGCCCAAAACTAGGAACAAATGCCCACCAACAGGGAAGTGGATAAACAAAATGTGTTGTATCCTTTCAAGAGAACACATCTCAGCAATAAAAAGGAGCACACGACTGAGAGAGCAACAACATGGATGAATCTCAAAATCATTAGAAACAGGGAAAGAAGCCAAACACAAAAGGTACCTTCTGTATAATTCCATTCATATGAAATTCTAGAAAATGCAAGCAACCTATCATGACAGGAAGGAGATGAGCGATTGCCTGAGGACTGGGGATGGAGGGAAGGAGTGGCTGTAAAGGGCGTGAGGAAACCTTGGAAGGTAGTGGAAACTTCTGTGTCTCAGTAATGGTGGTGGTTTCAGGGGTCTATACATAATTCTGCCAAAATTCATCAAATTGTACACTTCAAATAGGTGTAATTTGTTGTATATAAATTATTCCTAAATCAAACTAATTTGTGGAAAAAAAATAACCAAAACAGGGCTGATTGGGATACGATACATTTTCATTAAGAATATGGGGCCAGCCTGGTGGCGCAGCAGTTAAGCATGCGTGCTCCGCTTCAGTGGCCTGGGTTCACAGGTTCGGATCCCGAGCGCAGACTGACGCACCTCTTATCAAGCCATGCTGTGGTGGCGTCCCACATACAAAATAGAGGAAAGATTGGCACAGATGTTAGCTCAGGGCCAATCTTCCTCACCAAAAAAAAGAAAGAAAGACAATGTCATGTTTGTCTGACAGTTTTTCCTTCTCCAACAGGGCTACCAGGTTGCAGTATCTGGGAAATGCAGTGGATGCAAACTGCCTGGATATTTGAAGAGATTTTTCACAATACGCTGTTGGATCAAATGAGGTTTTAGGGGCTAAGTGCAAGGACAGTTGGAGAATTGAGTGATGATTCCTGCGTCATCCTAGATTTCTAGTGGCAGATCACAGGGTTCTATATTCAGTCTATTTAACATTTTTATCAATTATTTGCCTGAACACCTAAGGGCACAGCCATCAACGTCGTGTGGACTGAACATTGGTACGTTAGACAAGAGATGAAACTCTAAATTATCTTGTCAAGCTAGAGCAGTAGTTTAGACATAACAAGGTGAAACTATACAAGGACAGCTATTAAATAGCTGAATTGTGTCTAAAATCCAGCTTTCCAAGATAGAAGTGCCATGCCATACCAACAGGACATTAGAAAAGTAGCCTTAGGATTATAATCAATAATAAGTTCAGTGTCAATTAACAATGAAATGTAACTCTTAAAGAAGTTAACATGCCCTTGGGTCGCATCAAGAAAGATATAAGCTTTAATAGAAAGGAGGTGAAAATCTTGTTCTAGTCTCCATAATAGGCTTACATTAAAATATTGCAGTAAATTCTTGGTGAGATGCTTGGTGGGGGAATGATTAAAACTATATCGGAGAAGGAAAAAAACAGTATGTTTCTAATCTATGATTTCCTTAAGGACAGGGTCCATGTCTTAGTCATCTTAGCATCACCAGCACCTATCTCAATTCCTGGCATGACCATAATTATTATTTACAAAATAAATGTTGTTTATACATTGATAAGATTCAGATTGAAGCCAAGGAACAAGGGCTTTTTAGCCTAGAAAAGAGAAGACAGAAGGGTGGGAGGAGGGGTGAAGCAAAGAAGATAGGGCAAGATGTGCCTATAGTGACTGTGGTGGATTATAACAGGCTGCAAAATCCTTGTCAATTCCCTCCATCAAGTGGTGGGGTTATATCTTCCAACCCTTGAATCTGGGCTGAATCTGTGACACTTTGACCAAGAGAATGCAGGGAAAGTGGTGCTGTGCCAGTTCCAGGCCCGGTCTTTAAGAAGACTGGCAGCTTCCATTTCCCCTTTCCTAGAACCCAGCCACCATGTTATAAGGAATCTCAAGCAGCTACAAGGACAGGTCCCCGTGTAGCAGGATTGAGGCGCCCAGCCAACAGCCCCCACCGAGCTCCCTGCCAGCCCGTGTGAGTGAACCACTTGGAAGTGGATCCTTACCTCATGAAGCTACCCCGGCTAACACCATATGGAGCAAAAATCAGCTTTCCCCCACTGAGTTTTGCCAAATTGCAAGATCATTAGCAAAAAAGTTATCGTCACCGTGTTGAGACACAGTGTTGGGGTGATTTGTTATGCAGCAGGAGAAAACTGTAAGAGAAGGCACCTTCAACTATATGAAGAGCCTTCATATACATGGGCCCACGGGCTGGAATTAGAGCCCATATGCAGAATCAGAACCAATATGCATACCTTGGAGAGACTCACTGAGGGGCAGGCTGGAACCCCAACGATAAGACTAAGAAGAGAAATCCAGAAGAAGAGAGTGCAAGAATTGTGGGACTCATCTGACGTTAGGACCGGCCTCAAGGAAATAGGCCAAGAATCTAGATTAGAATGCTCAAAGGTACATGGCTAGCTCAGGCTCAATTTCAGATGGTATCAGTTCCCAAGGGTTCCATCTATACTGGCAGATGTGGGCACCATAGCGCCAGGGGGAGGATCATTCAGGTTGAAGCCCATCCATCCAATGGCTGGGGATAGAGGAAGAGGAAAAGGCTAGAAGGTTGTCAGGACCCCGGTTAGGGTGAGATTCAGATTCAGATATCAGTCCCAGAGGGACCCTAGAGTGACCGCCCCACACCAGAGGGAAGCAAAGGCACAAACGCTGGGCACCAGCGTGGGAGCTTGAATGGGTAGCTTGCAATGGGGGCACACCTCAGACCTAGCAGACCTCAGACCTGGTCTTGATCCCACCGTCTGATAGGAACGCACATCCTAATTGCCATCAAGATTAGCTCAAAAACTAGCCAGTTGACGAATTGGCTTAGGAGTTGGGATGGGCAAGTAGGCAGCTAGTGGCTCTTCAGTATCCTTAGCTGTTTGAGGATCAGACAAGAGGCTTCTGATGGGAACTAGAGGAAAATAGGTTTCAGTTTAACACAAAGAACTTTCTCAGTCAGGGGTGTATTGCCACGATTGCAGTAGCCTGAATTATCACCTGCCATGAGTTCTATAGAGAAGACGCATTCATCTAATAAGAACTACAACTAACTTTTAAATTCCCTTCCAACCTAAGATTTTCTGACACTGAAAATACACAATGTGAGGGCAAACTGCTTGCACAGAGTACACAGGTGCTCACCAAGGAGTGGATGGATGAATAAATGGATACATGAATAGATGAACAAATGGATGGATGGAAATGGATGGAGGGATGATGGATAATGCGGTCTAGATGGATAGATGGATGGATGGATGGATGGATGGATGGATGATGGATAATGCAGTGTGACATTTTCAAATACTCAGCACCACCTGTTCATGAACACATTAGCTGTATGAAATAAACTGCACTCCAGAGAAAAGAAATTAAAACGTATTTGTGCCTCAAAGAGTTTGCCAAACACTTATCTTTGAGTATCCAAATATAGGCTGCATTTTTGTGCTTACGAAACCAATTTCCTAAGAAAATTAGAATTTCATGTGAAAGTCTCTTCATTTGTCCTGACTGGCTGAGTCTGAGCAGGCATCACCGTGACCCTGTCTCATATGGAAGTGGGTAAACGCGGTGCAGCTCTGCTCTGACAGTCGGGAACCCCAAGCTCCAGTGCAAAAGAAAGACTTGAGCAACGAGCAGGGACCTGCCGGTGTCCATACGTTCTCCTAGCTTTTCTCCCAGGGGATTTCTCATCTCCCATTGGGCTTTACATGACTGGCACCTATTTTTTAACCATGCTTCTGTCACACACTACCAGGTGTGGGACGTTTCTGCAGGCCTCTGACACACAGCACATACTGTCCCTTCAAAAACAGGGCTCTTCATGGCAAAGGTCTTATTTAAATAAATTTTCTAACATCTTCATGCACAAAGAACATCTTGGTGTCTAAGGCAGAGGATGAAACTCTGAGTTCTAGGGAGGGGCTTGTAAAATTTTTTTAACCCCAACCCAGAGTCAGAAAAACATTTTATATCACAACCTAGTACACAGAATACGTACAAAACAATATTTACCTAACCCTGTGTCATGCATTCTAATATTTTCTCTTCTATTTCATTTTTTCCTCTGCCAGTAGAACTCACTGATTTGATTTTATGACACACTAATGCACGGGGACTGGTGGTCTGAAAAGCACTGCTTAAGGAATAATTATCAATTAGTATTTGCAGGGAGTGTGGCAGTGGACCAAGTGCCCAAAAATTGTGTTATCAACATTAGAAGCAAAGCCCAGATCCCCCAAAACCTATAAATAATGTAACCATTTTCTAAGAATGAAATTAATAAGAGTTAATACATAATGGATGAGATTAGCTAAATGTAGAAATTAATTCAAAAAACTGTAGGGCCTCAGGGATTTGAAAGTATTGAAGTCCAATCAAAGTGTCCAGGATGTGCGGTGTGACAGAAGTCGTACTGGATTATAATTCTAATAGGAAAATTTGAGACCTGAGGGTTTTCTTTTGCCTTGTCTGAAGAAATCCTATCGATAGCAGGAACTGACTGTATTGGAGTCTTGTAAGTGGGAAGTCAAAATACAAGGATTTTATGGTGAGTCCCCCATCCAGGGCCCCTGAACACAAATATCCAGTCTGCTTGGCAGCTGGGGGCCAGGAGGGACGTGGAGCATTAGACTCCTGGCTCAGTGACAAACGTCCTGGAGTGACAAACTCCTTATTTGGACCCGCTATGCAACCTGTGATTTAAACACTGGTTTCCCATACATGTTTTCCTAAAGCAGTAAGAACACACTCCTTAGCTAATATGAATTTCTCATCTGCTTGCCAGTTATATTTTTCCTTGTAAATTAATAGTTCAGGATCTTTATTAATATACATCTGTCTTGTGGGTTTGGTTATATGATCCTTTCTGCGCTGAATGCAATATCAAGTTTGCACAAGGCAAAAAAACAGACCGAGAATAGGGCAGCCCTGCTGGGACAATGACCCTCGAGAGAGAGCCTGCCTGGGCAGCCAGCCAACCTGGCTCCGAGAAATCCCTCTCTCAACTCTATCACTCCACCTATAACAAGTTATTCAGAGGTTATAAATGACAAACCGAATAAAAATGTATTGGTTTTGTAGAGAAAAGCATTGACTTACCTCCCTTTAGCCAGCTGGAGCAAAGGAATATTATTGAGACCCATTCAAATTTGCTTTCCCATACCAGGGCTGTGTGTGACCCAAACTTCCATAATCTAAAGTTAATATTTTTAAGAGAAAACAAAACAATTTGTGTCATAGGGTCTGACGGCCACATCACACCTTAGTATCTCAAATCAACTGCTGGCTGTGGCTTTTCATTGCTCCTCAGCATCATTCATTCAATTATCCCACACACATTCCGTGAGCACCCAGGTTCAGGGGTCACAGAAGAGACTCTCCCTCAATGGCTCTCCCTCAAGGAGCTCAAAGACTAGACCAACATCTCAAAGAAGGACAAATAATTATAAATCAGTGTGGGAAGTAGTGTTATATGCAATATACAACCATGGCATCAAGCAGGATCTACTCAACTTGAGAGAGGAAAGTGCGGGAAGATTTCACAGGAGAGCCATTTGGGGTGGGTCATGGGGGAAAACTGGAGATCAGGAAGCAGACCAACAGAGAATTCTAGGCAGAGAGGACATGCACAGAACTTTGGACTGGCTTGATCATGGCGGCTCCCATGAGTTTAAAGGGGGCATTTTTGTTGTTAGAGATTTGCTTTATTTTGAGGAGAAGAGTATCGCGATCAGCCTTGCACTCTTTCAACGACTCTCTGGCAGAAATGGAGCCTACACTGGAGGAGGTGGCAATACTAGAAACAAAGTCTAAGATTACTTAGTGTTTCTGACACCAGATTTGTTGGGGGTTGTTTAGAAACTAACCCCCACAGACAAGACTATTGTACTGGTTTTTGTTTTGTTTTCTTACAAAAAACGGAATTAAAGCTAATGTGAACTCTTGCTCCAAGAAATACAGATAGTTTTCATGATGATCTGTTTTGTTTTATCTCTTTTCTCAAAGCCATCCAAAGTGATAGGAGAATCTTTTTAGTAGGAAAGTACTACAACTGTAGCTAATTTTTCAGACACATAATTTGTCTCTTTTCACATAATCTTAAGAAGTGTAATTGTGTGAAAGGCACTCATTAGAAGTGGCGATGCCTGGCAACTTTCTGCTCTGTTTCCTAAATTATCATGCACAGGAGGAACAATCTCTGCAGATGTCCAGTTCCACTTCTGGTTTAGTGAAGGTCCAGAGCACCAAGGGCCCAGCTAGGAGGGGTGGGGATGTCAGATGCCCAGGCCCAGGCTCAGGATTATTTGATGAGCACTGGAGATGGCAGGACGGGCTGTGTGTAGAACAGGGATGGCTGTCGAGCCCAAGCCACACACCGAGGAAGAGTCCAGGTGTGCAGGCTACAGGATGGAGGCAGGAGAGATGGCTCAAAGCCAACATTGTGAGGAAAGACCCAGAATGAGCCCTCCACCAACAAATGAACAGTGACAGCATCACTGTCATGCTGTCATGACATTTTTTGTGGGATGAGTGGTTAAAGACATATTCAGGGAAGGGATTGTGTTGAAAAGATTTTCTCCCTTCATAGTTAAAAAGGATTAGTGTTTCTACCAAAGGCAGGTGCTATACATTACTTTATAAAATCAAACTCCTCTATGATATCAGAAATAAACATAGCCAAGCAAATTTAGTTCTAAAATCAAAGTTTGAGAGGACCTGAGGGCAAGGACAAGTCACATTTTTCCTAATTATTATGTTTGTAATTTTTCATGAGTCACTGATCTACATAAAAATAAACCCTGAGTAAAATAACATCAATTTTGTTATGACATCAGCACATGGTCAAATTGCCCATTTTTGTTTAAGCTAGCATTTATTTCTTTGTTTATATGTTTGTTTATGTATGCTTCGTTCCCAGAAGAATTGGAGACAGCTTATTCAAAAGAGCGAATACAAAACTGTTTGCATACCATCTTCCTGAACTACAGAGTTAGGATGCAGCATTGATGCATTTAAAATATATCTAAATAAAAATATTTATATTTAAAAATAAATACATTTAGGAGCCGGCCCAGTGGTGCAAGCAGTTAAGTGCGTGCGCTCCACTTCGGCAGCCCGGGGTTCGTGGGTTTGGATCCCGGGCGCGCACCAACACACTGCTTGGTAAGCCATGCTGTGGCGGCGTCCCATATAAAGTGGAGGAAGATAGGCACGGATGTTAGCTCAGGGCCACTCTTCCTCAAGAAAAAAGGGGAGGATTGGCGTCCGATGTTAGCTCAGGGCTAGTCCTCCTCACAAAAAATAAAAATAAAAATAAATACATTTAGGGGCTGGCCCTGTGGCCTAGTGGTTAAGTTTGGCAGGCTCCACTTTGGTGGGCTGGGTTCTTCTGTTCCCAGGTGTGGACCTATACCACTCATCAGTGGCCATGCTGTGGCAGCGACCTACATACAAAATAGAGGAAGATTGGCACAGATGTTAGCTCAGGGTGAATCTTCCTCAGCAAAGAAAAAGTAAATAAATAAGTAAATATATTTATATAAAATATATTTTAAATAAATTTGAAAATAATAAGAAGCAGCCACTTAACGCTGTCATGGACGCTACATATAACTTCATGGGGTATTACCTTTCCACTTATACATTTAGAATAAAAACCGTATAGTGTAGGAGATCAAACTTAGAGGATTTCATTTACGTACTTAAAAAAAAAAATTAACACAAACAAAAGACCCCTCCAGAAGTACCCTGATTAACACTTTGCATAAGAGTAAATTCAGGGGATACAAATTATTTCATTGGTTTTCAGGAGTTTTAAATGAAAACGTTAATGCTAATAAGTGTAGGAAGTCTTATTTTCATTTCAGGTGCATGTCTTTCCCTCTCTGCTACAGTTTCTCGCTATTCCATGTGTATGCTATCACACCTCCAATTAGCAGCTAAGCATGCACTGTTAGCATAACAATATTACAGCCAGCTTTAGGCTTCTATGGTTCAACAGGCAATACTGCTCTCTCCAATTTCACTCACAGAAGTGGCTTCAAAGCAGTTAAAGCGCTCTACAAATTCAAAATAATGATGAAAAGAAATGGATGAGCTTTTGAAAACACAGAAATAATAAGGTAGTTGATCATACTGTGCATAGTCTCATCTCTGAGGCTATTTGAAAACCTACAAATATTACATTTTATTCAAGGCTTTATTAATGTTTTCATATCAGAACCCCTTCTCCCAATTTTTAATTTATTGAAAGAGTGCAGAGAAAAATTATTTCATTTTTTATTTGAGTTGATTCTATTATAATATTACAACAATTATTTTTACCTGTATGACTCATGCACAAAGGAGAAGCTTACGAATACTTCCCCTACTCCAAGACTTTTGAAAACTGCTTGAGATGACTAACCAGATTAGTGAGGCCATGGTCAATTAATACTTAATTATCACAAGGTTGAGGAGCAAAGTCACCTTTTTTCTTTTTTTAACAAAAGTAGACTAATATGATTCATGAACTACATAATATAGCCAGGAGGGTCAAAAAAGGCATCTGTATTCTGGTGTCTAGTGTATTTAAATGTCATTTTAAAGGTAGTGAGCACATTTGTATCCTCTCTCAGAAATTAACTCACTCTTGCCTTTAGAAAGTTATTTCCACAATTCCGTTTTTCTGTGTTCAGTGAGCTGATGACACTACCATCCCCGTGATAACCTAATACATATCAAGCAAAATTAATTATCTGGCAGCAGTGGCAGGATGGGGAGAGGGTGATTGAGGCTCAAAAATCCCATTTTTACTGGAATATTGAATTAACTGATACAAAGGTTTATATTTTCTTGAACTGTTTGGATGACTGTATTTGTTCACAGAGATAAGTAGATTTAGTCATTCAACAAACATTTGCTAAGTGCCTCCTAGGAGATTCCATGCTAGTTCTTGTCCTTGAGAATAAGAGAGGAGTGATGTTTCCTATCAACTAAGTGGCTTCGGGAAGTCATTTAACCTCTCTCAGCCTCAGTTTCCTTATCTCTGGGTCCCAGGGCTCTCACCCCACATGGTTTTGTGCATCTTTTACTCACACCTAGTCTCTCACTTCTTTTCCATCACTCAAACTCTTCCATTGTATCCCCTGGAACTCAGTCTGTTACCAGCCAAATTCTTAGATCCTACATTCTTAGGAGGCCCTTCACTTTCTGGTTCTAAGCAAAGCCTGGCTGTCCTCCACCACTCTTTCCATACAGCTCTCTCAAGTGAGGGCTGTTTTTCTCCTATATCCCGCATGTCACTGGCCCTGAAGTATAGATGTCCCTCTTGCTCTTTTTCATCACTTCCAGACCCGAGTGCCTCCTCCAAAAGACCTCTAACTCCCCTCCAGAGGAGCACTATCCTCATACCATTCCTTAAGCTCCTTGCTGCAGCATCGATAGTCTTGCAATCACCACCCACCTCATTCCTTGACAATTTTAGTACCAGGCTCTCTGTCATCTTCTTTAAGAAATAAACAACTTTAAATAAAAGATATTGGTCTCCAGCACAAACATTCTAGCAAATGTAGTTGCCTATAAGAAATATTATTCCTTGGATCTATTAAAGAAACACTCTCAAGATTACATGAAACTTTTTGCCATTCTCAATAAACATATTTTAGACAGAAGCTCAACGTTATAATGACAAGATAAAGAATAACCATAATATTAACTTAAATATTATGATAAATGATATGTAAATATCTTCCACCGTTTCTTATCTTTTCTCATTAAAGGGCAATGACTTAAATCAGTGTTTTACATTTTCTAAAGTCCTTGTGTAAATGGTTTCTTTACTTAAAGGTTTCATTAAGCGACACCGAAATTATTTCAACTCTAATTTTGAACTCAGCACAATGAAAGAAGCTAGGACTTATAATAATTTATTTCTGCATTAGCAAAAATTCTTTTCTTTAGTCGTAAAAATTCAATTGGAAAGGGCATCGTAAAACAGCCATTCTTATCTATTTTTTGATGAGTGAAGAAATTGTGTAACCTTTTGAAGAGGCAATTTGAATATATCAAGAGCCTTATATGAGTCATCTATTGTTACATTAAAAATTACCCTAAAACAACAGACATTTTTATCTCACAGTTTCTGTGGGTTAGGAATTCGGGAGCAGCTTAGCTGGCTAGCTCTAGTTCACGGCCCCTCATGAGGTTGTAGTCAAAACATCTGCTCGGGCTGTGTTCCTCTAAAGGCTTGTCTGGGGCTACAGGATTTGTTTCCAAAAGGGTGCACTTGCCTGACTGTTGGATGGAGGCCCTGGAGGAAGCTGCTAGCAGAGGTCACCACATGGACCACCTGAGCTGCTTGAACTTCCCCACAACATGGCAGCTGGCTTCCCCAGAGCAAATGTCCCAAGAGAAAACAAGAAGTTGTCACAGGCCTTTTATGACCTAGTCTCCAAAGGCACAGCCATCACTTCTGCCATAGTCTACTCATTAGAAGCGAGTCCCTAAGTTCATCTCATTCTCAAGAAGAGAGGAATTCAGAGCCATCTCTTGAAGGAAGGAATAATCAGAGAAATTTCAGGCATACTTTAAAATCACAACAAGCCCTAGAGTAGTTTGAAAAGTTGTCCAGAACACACACACACACACACACACACACACACACACACACTCCTTTATGATATTGTTCATTGCAACGGCATTTATAAAACAAAATCATGAAACCTTCAATATCCCACCATCGGGAAAATGTCGAGTAAAGCAAGATACATGCACGTTATGCAACAATTTCAAATAATCGAAGAACATCAATAGCATATGCAAGGGCTTCTGTTACAACATTAGGTGGAAAAAGCATTACATGAAAAAATATTAATGGAAAAATATTTAAAAGAAATAAATCAAAATGTTAAAGTCATTTGCCTTTGGGTGTCAGAGTTGAAGGTTAGTGTTGTCCTCTCTCTACTTTTCAATATTTCCACATAATGAAGCATCTAGTTTCCTCTATCCCAGCTTGTGGTGTACATGCTTACGTGTACTCAGAGGGGCAATGCTCTTTTAAAATTTACAAATCCAATCATTTATCAAATAGTTTCCGAACTTTTAACAGGAGAATAGCTTCATCCCATTTTAAAATTATAAAATTAGTGATTTTTTAGTTATAAAACCTCAATATGAAAGACATAGCAAAACAGACATTCCTGTTCACCGCTGACAGCAGGAAGAATGCCCACCCTCCACTCCGCAAGCGGTCTCGTTACATTCGGGAGAGGCCTGGAGCGGTGCTGGAAGGAGACAAGACACTCGTAGTGAAGGGCATTTGGAGGCCGGGTCTCTGAGTACAAGCAAGGTAGACAGCTGGTCCCAGAGAGTCACTCCTGGACCCAGAGAGGAGTCGTATGAACTCACACTGTAACTTTTATATAGCTTCTCATAGCCACTCCCCTGAGGGCTTCCCAGAAAACAGACCTGCAAGGGGCCACTCTCAGGAATGGAATTCGGGGGTCCGATCAGTCAGACCCACCCGCCCTTCTCCTCCTCCTTGCACTCCACCCACCCTGTTCCATCCATGTTCCCATTACAGACACCTACAACAGAGGCTGTCTGTGCTCCACCCAGGTCCCCTGAATCCTCCTTACCAGTTCTGAGCATCCATCCCCCAGCTTCTGGGTGCTTTGCTTCTAAGGGCTTGTACCTGCAACTTTCTTCAATGATTTCTTTTGAGCTACTAGACTACTTTAGCTGCAAACACAGAGAATTGAAAATGCTTGGGAGTTCATATCTGACCACTTGCACCAAACTCCCTCATCTCCATTACACACACTACACACACAGAGCAGTCCTTAGCCAATGACTGATAGAAGTAGGAATATGAAAACGCAATGCCCTTGTGTCAAGCCAGGACAATCTTGAGGTGTAATTTATGCTCAGAGCTTCTCTGGGGATCAGCCTCAGGCTGAAACTTGGCCTGAAATATCGTTCTGTCTTGGTGTCCCTCCTTTCCTGCCACTTCCCCACACTCTTTCCAATTCTCCTGGGAGCTCTTTCTCAATAAACCCTTTGTACAAATTCTTCCTTTCAGGGTCATCTTCCGGGGAACTGATGAAAAGCTCAAAGGCTAGATAGGATTTAGATGCCTGGAGACCAGAGATGTTAAAAGTCCTTCAAGGCAAAACATCCCACACAACAAAGAATTGTCTTGCCCGAAATGGCCATAGCACCCTGACCAAGAAACACTGGGAGAGAGAGGAAAAAAAAAAAGTGTACTCAGTTCAGACCAAAACCAGAGAAAGTCCAAAGTTTAGATTTGGTTGAGGAGGAGGAGCCAACAAAGGACATTGAGAAGGAGAAGCCAGAGAGAGAGAGGGAGAAAACCAGGAGAATGGGAAACCAAGAAAGGGAAGTGTTTCAGAAAGAAGCGGGTAGCAGCGTTGTTGAGTGCCACTGAGATCACATAAGTCAAGAACAGAGACTGGCCAGTGAGTTTGCTCCATGGAAGTCACTGGTGCCTTTGATAAATGCAATTTCCAAGGGGCAGTGAGAGTGGGGTCAGATAAAGCAAAGAATGAATGGCATAAGGGAATAGGAGAAAACTGGTGTGTGTGGCCTTGAATGGGTGCAGAATAATAGGAAGGTGATTGGAGAGGAATTTAGGACAAGGCGAAATTTTTTAAGAACATGTTTATATAAGGATAGAGATAATTTAGTAGAGAAAGTGCAATGGATGATGCATGAGAAAGGAGAAAACAGAAAGAACATAGCTAGAGCACTCAAGAAGGGATGGGGTCTAGATATCCCAAAATTTATTTACCCTTCCCCAAGGGCCCAATTCTTAGAACCATAATGCCTGTTCTCTCCCCAACAACCCATCTCTGACCCCTCCCTAGGGTCGGAGGGAAACACATTAATTTTTCATAATGACTCACTCTCCTCAAACAACAGATTGAAAGACTTCCTGTTAAAGCACACACAAAATACATAATAATAACTCCTCCCCTCGTATATTCAGTTCTCATGCCCTATGTGGTCTTGAATAATGGTCAGGGCAGGTGTGCGAGGTTGACCTCGATTTTTGAAAGGCACATCCTCCTTGCTTACCTCTTATGGCCTTCTGTGACCTCTCTGGAAGTACACTGCTCAAATCTTTAGAGACAGAACTTGCTGCAAGGAATGTGGTTAGCTGGCTACCTTCAGCTGCTGCATCTTTGAGATCTGTCCCAGCACTCACATGGAGGCCATTCTCTTCCCAGGTCGCTCCCAGCCAGTGCCTGAACTCCACAGGGCTACTAGAGCTGGGGTTCCTGGCCAACACAAGACTCCGCTAACCAGCAACCTTTGCTCTGAGGCTCCCCATCAGCCTGGTCTAGACTTTCTCAGAGCTGCACTGCAATCTGAGGTTCTTCCCACAGATCCTGCTTCCTCCTCCCTCTTCTTTCACAGGTGTCAGACCTGCAGCGTGGTCTGAAGTTTCTCTCTCACTGCTTCTGTGACCTCTCCCCTTTATTTTTCGCAGGCATTTCCTCCTAAATCTCTTGCACTTCTAATTCTGCCACGGAGTCTGCTTCCCACAGGACCAAACTAATACAAATTCCTCTTCCCCTGGATATCCAACACATGCCCCACGACTGAGATCTTGTTAGCTCACCAGTTTGAAGATTTTACGCATTTTGCATTTTCAACCAAAGGTTTGGCATCTGTGGAAATATTAAATTAAATTTTTGTACTTTCAAGAAGTAGATGATTGATAAATTGCTGTTATTATTGATAGCTATGCTAATTTCATAAGTGATTTTTATAACCCCCAAAGGATCTGGCACCAACTCATATCTGTCTGTTCCCTATTGAATAAGCATAGTTCAATAGATTGTTATTCTTGTTGTTTGCTCTTTCTCAACAAAGAAATCACAGTGTATAGTTGCCAAATGAATAGACTGGAATAATATCATGATACAAACAGAGCAAAGAATGCCAGCCAGGCATTCTGTATCAGCAGGGTTCTTGGTCACAGGCGAAAGCTAACTTAAGCAATAGAGACTTTATGGACATGCTATAGGGTAGGGGGAAGGAGATTGACGGAATGAACAGGGGGCCAGGGCACCAGGCTTGGGAAAGGATTGAAAGAAGCAAAGGAGTTCTGAGGGCCAGGAAGCTAGGACTCAGCAGTCATTTCATGGTGGAAAATCCTGGACAGGACTATGCTACCATTTGTGCCACTGTTGTAACAAGTCACCTGCAACTATCTCTGACGTCCATGTGTCCAACTGGTTGGGCTTAAGTCAAACAGCTGCCACCTGGCTGCACCAGGGAAAGGGAGCGAAGAGACCCAGGAAGTTGACCTTCATGGTGAGAGGACAGGCACTCTTACTACCAAGGCTATGAACAAAGTGGGGAATAAACTCCTTCAAAGGAAACTAAGGAGACATTATGAAGGTGCTGAGTGCTGGGAAGACAAAAATAAAAATAAAAAAGACAAATTCCACCACACACTTCTAGATCTCAAACCAGCCCTTTTCCATCATTCAAAAGGCATAGAAAGTTTGTTCAAAGAAAATATTAGAGCAGCAGTTCTCAGCTTTGGCTGATGGAAGAATCATCTAGGGAGCTTTTATGAATCTTAATGCTCAGGTCAAAACCCAAACCAATGAAATAAGAATTTGGGGGTGGGACCCAGGCATCAGTATCTTGTAAAGGTCCCCAGATGATTCTAACATGAAGCCAAGGTTGAAAACAGCTGTATTTGTAGAAAGTCCAACACATAAAACAGACAAGGCAGAGCCGCCCCAGTTGGGCGGGGAGATTGGCATCACTCCCATCCTCTCAGGTCCCTAAGGCACCTCTAAGGAATCCTTTTATACCAGCACTTAAGACGGGTTGTAATTATACATTTGTTGACTCCTCAATTTTCCCACACCCCAAATCCAATCTGTCAGTTTGGCTCAACCTTCAAAAGATCATCAGAATTCAATCCCCTCTCACCACCTCCCCTGCTGCCACTGTGATCCGAGCCACCATCATCTCCTGCTTGGATTGTTGTGATAGCTCCCTGCTTCTACCCTTGGCCCCTGCAATCTGTGCTCAACACAGCAGCAAGAATAATTCTTATAGAAGATAAATCAGAGCATGGCCCTCCTCTGCTCAAAACCCTGAGATGGCTTCCATTTCCTTCAGAGTAAAAGCCAAAACCTCTGAGGCTTTACCAGGGGTCAACAAACTTTTTTAGTAAATATTTCAGGCTGTGTAGGCCATATGGTCTCTGTCACAACTATTCAACTCTGCCTGGTAGCCAGAAAGCAGCCACAGACGACGTGTAAATGAACAAGCATGGCCGTGTGCCAATAAGACTGGATGTACAAAAATAGGCAGAGGGGCCATCAGGCCGATGTTTGCCACCCTCTGCTGCACAAATCAGACCCCCTGTTACAGTTCCAGCCTGATAACCTCATGCCCTCCTCCTTGATCTCTCCTTTGCAGTTGCACCGGCCTCCTTGAAGCTCCTGGAAGGCTCCAGGCATTCTCCTGCCTCAGGGAGTGTGTTCTCTGTTCCCTCTGCCCTTGACGGTTTTCCTTGGACTAGCTCCTCCCCACCTTCAAGTTTTTGTTCACATCTTAGGTTCTCAGTAAGGCCCATCATGACGGCCCTGTTTAATGCAGCACCCGCCTCCACTCCGATGGCACCCTAGATCCCCCTTACTCTTTCCTTCTCTAGTTTCCTTCTCTAATTTTCTTTCCATCACACTGTCACTCTCAAACATACTTTACAATTTACTTATTTATTAAGGTGTTTACTGTCTGTCTCGAACGTAAACCGCACAAGGGCAGAGAATCCGTCAGCGTTCAATCAGAGCAGCAGAACCACAGCGGGAGCCAGAAGGCAGGGATGGCTCAGAGGGATTCGTCATTATTCAGTTGTGGGGGCAGGGGGGGCAGCTGTGCGGGCTGTTGCCTCTGCATCTGGTGTGGAGCCTGAAGTCACCCTGAGTCAACCATTCCGGCTCAGGAAGGAAATCTGCATGTGCACGAGAGCAGGGAAGAAGTGGAGCTCACGAGGACAACCGCACACAAACTAGAACCAACATCTGTCTCTCACTGACTCCAGCCTCAGCGCTGTGGGGAATCTGCAGAAGCTGGCCCCTCTGCCACGGAGCGGCACCGTGCTGGGCCCGGGCCTCAGAGAAGAAGGAGGAGGAGATCCAGCAGGGCCCAAAGGTCCCCCACAGCACACCAGGAAGGTGAGCCAGGAGATCAGCTCCAAAGCGCATGAGCTGTAACAGTGCCCGGCAGCCACGCCGACCTTCAGAAACTAATGGCTGCAGCCTCTCTCCCACCTCCCAGATCTTAGGCAAATTTCTCTTGGAGCCATCCCTAACCAGGAAACTCACAGACATGAAATTCTGGGAAATGTAGTTCCAGCTTAGGTGGGTCGGCACATTATAAAGTCACCACAGGCAGGAATAATATTGTCTGTTTGTTTTACTGATGAATCAGGACCCCAAGAATCTAAAATAGCCCCTGGCACGTTATAGGTGCTTAAAAAATAGTTGATGAATGAATGAATGATTGACACTTTGGTGGTTATTTGATCACGCCAGCTCCCCTACTCGTGTGTAAGGTCATGAGAGCAAGAGCATGTGTTTTGTGCCCACCGTTACTTCATCAGCACCCAGCATGCACATTCAGTCTCTGTGCACTCACTCTTTCCAGGAAACACTGCCCAGCAGCAGAGAGAGAAATTCCTACCCGAATGGTATCTCTGCAAGAATGTCAAAGGGTATCCAATGCAGACCCACAGCGACACTTCCTAAAATCCTCTCTCCAAACTCTCAGGGTCTCCTATACCTGGGAAGCCACTCCAAGGCTTTCTCATCTTTCCCTCAGCAACCCCTCCCCGAAAATTACTCCCTCACCCACTCTTCGCCCTACTCACCTCACCTTCCTGCAATGAATCTTCTCTCCCCTACCTTTCTAATGGAAATCTCCTGATGCCCACACCCCAATCCACTGCCAAGCACCCTAATGTACATCAGAAGCACCGCTAGTGAGGTGCCAGATTCACTCTCCCTTAGAAGATTTTCTGTGATGTGTGTGTGTCTGTACACGTAAACATATATATAACTTTAATATATTTATTATATGTAATTTTAATAGATTTTCTCTTCTCCCTTCTACTGAGTGAATGAATAAACAAACAAAACAAATGAATGAATGAATTTGTAAATCACTGGCCATCAGCAGCTCTGCAATTGCATGAACTCTACTGACAATAGGACTGGGAACTTGTGATAAATTAAGTCCTTTTTAGTACTAATGTAACAGAACCAAAGCAGGTGGTAGTTCAAAGATATATGTATATTTTATATATGGACATATATATTGAGGAGAATATTCTGCAAATTCTTGGATCATAGTAAAATTAAAGACATAATAAATTAAGATTATTGAGAAAATTACACAAATGCTACAGATACGAACTTGTCATTTAAATCTTTTTAAAGGATGATTCCGTTTCATGCCTTTGTGCTTATCTATTAAGCAATAGAAATATAAAGTCAAAATTTTTCACTTAGTAAAGGCACTGATAATAAAGAAATGGATAATATAGAAATATTTTCATTTGGCTTTGAAACACATTATATATATTTTTTTACAGTCAATTTGTAGTTCTACTGATGTCATGCTAGTATTGAAATGAATTTGCATTTCCTAGCACATGTTTATATTCAGGAAAAGTAGTCTAACATTCACCCCTGACAATTCACAAAGTGGATAATCCACAGGCAAAAATAATCCAGCCTTAGCCTTCTTCAAACAGAGAATTAAATGTTCTCTGGATACAATAGACAATAGAGGACAAAGAACAGGGCTGTTCGTCTCTGACACATTTAGAGCAGGGTAAAGAAATTCCCAGGAAATCCCCAACCCACTGCCACAATTATTCTGAGCCGAGGTCAAATTCAAGAGGGAGGTAAATCATGCACCCTTAATACTTCCTGAAACATATTTCCCAGAACAAAGAAAAAGACTTTCTCTAGACTTCACCCCCAAATCAGGGAATAATCTCACGTTACCTAAAAGATGATCTAATATGTGTGACTAATGATTAGGCCAAGGAAAAAATCCTACAAGCATTCATTCAATTAATTCACACTGATTCTGGAATTCATTCTAATTGATTCTGGAATCAGTCAAATCCAGAATAAACCTCTCTGTCTCTAATGTCCTGGGCCAGTCTTGGTCTTAACCCCTGATCCACAGCAGATCTCATTCATTTAAGAGCTTCTGGGACAAACTCTGCAAATAGTCCTCGCTAGTTTTCCCCTCACTCTAGAGTGGCTAGAATCAGACAGCTTTGGTGTTTTATATAACATAAAACCACTATCTATTGTTCGACTGAGTCCACACAGTCTCAAAGTAGACTGCTTCTATATGGGGAAACAGCACGGCTCAGCAGTGAATGAGCGTCAGACACCGACACCTGTAAAAGCCAACATGTGGGTCATTGTTAAGTAGTCCTCTTAAAAGACTTGTGGTTATGAATCAATTTGCAATCAATTATCCATAAATAAAAAACAATTCAACGAATCATGTAAATCCAGGAAAGTAAAGTGAAAAATTAAAAAAGAGTGAATCACACTAATATGGAAGTGTGGGAAAATATGGTACTATTGAGTTAGATTTCACGGCTGACAGTCAGAAACCAAGAAAGACACATTATCCCTTTAGGCCCATTGACATGGGGATACTGTGTCTTATATGGCAAAAGGTATCTGTTTGCTCTCAGAGTGCCCAACACTTCCTAAATGCATGACCTAAGTTATTTGCTCAGAGAATCTGACCAAGCCTCTTTGAGCTTATAATAATAATAACCACATGGAAATAATGAACTTGACTTCCACTTTGAAATAACAAAAAATTTGTTTCTTAAGCCTAAAGGGAACAGAAAGTTCCACTATTTACCCTCCTGAATTTTCTGCTTCACCCAGAGGAAGGAGGAAATGACTCAGCTTCCTCTAAGTACTGGCCATCCTCATTTCTCCGACTTATTTTTACATGCATAGTGAGGGTCTTCTACTCATTCAGCAAATATTTAAAAAACATATACTCTATGTCAAGTATTTTGGGCAAACATACATAACCCCTGCCAAATTTATTATTAGGTGTGTTTCTTTCAAAATTTCCTTCTGATATTTTCCTTTGGTTTAGAACCATATTTGCAACCATCTTTAAATTTAATTTATGTATGTCTTGAGCTTAGTGCAAACCCTTTTGTACAATGATTTCCCCCTCGCTGAGTTCTGTATCTTTAAGTCAGCTAGAGTTCACCTTTGAGCCATTTTTTTCAGGGAACTTTCTTTGGTAACCTCTTCATTTACCTTTCCAGAAATGAAATGTTATATTTTGGAACATTTGTTGGAATAAAATTCTTGTACCAAATCTTTGCCCCATCATCCCTATAATCAATGCACTTCTAAACTTTAATATTGCAGACAGAAAGTCAGAGGGAAATATGATGTCCCCTTTTGCAGGCCACCTGATTTTCTCCCTGGATGCTTTGGAAGTATTTGAAATTTTAATCTATGCCCAGGATATGAATGGATATTTTTTCGTTAATACAGACAGATGCTGCATTAGCCATTTCTGTACCCAACATCAAGTCTTCCAGAGCTCAGGCAAGTTTTGTTCTATTATATATTTGAATGTAACTCTCATCCTTTTGCTCTGGTCTCCTTTTTAGAAACCTCAATTATCTCTGTTTAACCACTACCCTCTGCTCCTAAGCTATCTATTTGTGATTATTTTTAACTGTTTGTCCTTTTTCTCTACATCCTGAAGAGTGGGTTCTCCATTTTTCTTTCCATGAGCTCTTCTGGTTTTTCCTACTTATTCATCCTAGAGGAAGGTAAGGCTTACTCTGGCTTAGTGTTTCCTCCTCATCCTGAAAGGCTGGATTCACCTATTTCTCCTGCTTGTGCTTGGACTCCTCCTGTAGGATTACAATGCAGAGGGCTAGTTGATGTCAATGTCTATTTCCTGTTCAGCCTGAAGTAAACGGCATGCAGTGGGAGTCAAGGGCATTCTTCGCAGAGAAATGTCTTTGCACAGCTTCCTCCCAGCAGTGGTGAAGCTGTAACTTTCTGCTTCTGGCTTGTTGTTTGCCAGGCTTTCGTGCCAGGTAACAGCTGTGCCTCTGCCCACCCCCTTCTCGGTCCTGCTGCCAGCCAAATCGGGCACAAGCCTTACCACCCTGCTGGATGCATTCCCTGTGGCTGCTGTGTGAAACCAACTGCCTCCCAGCGCTGCTAATTCCAGCTCCCTGGGCTGCCAGAGTGGAATGGAAACCCAATAGTGTGTTCTGTGTGACCCCGTGACCCTGTATATCTCCAGACTGTACTCAACAGATTGGCGGTGTTAAATTTTCCCAAGGTCTCCCCCTTGACTGCATCTGAGTGCAGCTCCCCTGTCACACAGTCCTTCCACTCAGCATAGCGACAGCACTCACAAACCCTGGAGAGTCTCTTTGCCACTAACTGATGCTGAGCTGCAGCTACAAAACAAAATCCACCATGAGTATTTTAAATCTCGTCTCCACTCTGTCAACATACCACATATGATGCCCTAGAAACCATAAGGTTAGGGCAGTATTTTGCAATGGTGTTGGTTCTTTTCTTGGTACACTGAAATATTCTCCCCTCAGAACACCTGACAAAGATGAAAAGTTATCTCTTCTCCTTCTTTGTCAAAACAATCTTCTTACTTTCCTCCTAGTCCTAAACCCAACTGAAGTGTCCTAGATCAGAAATCCATAGCCCAGGCTGCTGGGACAGAAACACAGATGCAGAGATTCATTTTATCTGGCCTGCACAAACGCAGACAGCCATTTGTAATACAAATTCTCACTTTAGAGTTTGCAAAGTTGCACATGGCTATTTCACTTACTCTTCACGAGATTCGTGCGAGAGAGACATTGTTATTAGCTCTGTCTCCCAGATCGCAGGAATGTGCTTGCGCCCTTTGCAGCTCTGCTCCACCAGCATCCTTTGCCCTGGACATCCGCTAAAAAGTTCCCGTTACCTAAGTCTCCCCAGACTCTGGCAGTCTTTCCAGTCTGCCTCCCAAACTTGCTTGCTCAGTCTTGCAGGTTCTCTGTTACCAATCCATCCCTTTGGATAGCTGGACTGGGAGGGGGCATTTCCCACGTCCCCTTGCTTCCTGCCCTGCCCTCCCATGGCCTGCAGCCCTGCCTTCAGCCCCAGTTTGCTCCATGCCCTCAGCTGTGAGCCAGCCCCACTCACCCCCACGCTAAGTCTGGAAACTTGGTCTGGGTGGAGCCCTGGACTCCCCAGTTACCTAGGAGAGGAAAACAAATATAGATGTGGAAATTAGGCCCCAGAGGAGGCAGAATATACAGTGAATAAATGATCTGCCTGGCCAGGCAGCCCCATTGGAAATACAACCAAGTCATCTACTAAGAGTGTGACCCTGAACAAGTGTCTTAACCTTTTAAAGTCTCTATTTCTCAACTATGAAAAGGATATAATGATAATATATCTCCCTCTCAAAGTCTTTTTGCAAATATTAAATGAGATGGATATAAGTTAAGTTCTCAGCATAATGCTTGGGACCTGGTAAGCTGTCATAAATATTAACTGTCATTATTACTATTATTATTAATAAGGTCAAAGAATGAGTAAGTGGCAGAGCTATGAATTGAATCCTTCTCTCTGTCTCTTCATTTTATTTTCAATAGCACATAATTATAGAAAATTAGTATATGATGGTAGACAGAAATGGTCACTAAATAGCTTTTGACTAAATAGCTTTCGACTAAATGCGGAAAGGTTTGATTACATTAAGAGCTTACTAGAGGTCAGAAAAATATTACTTGCCCTAGATAAATATTACTTAACAGTTTCTATTGTTTTATTAGACTTCTCTGACAGGGAGCTCTAAAGGAAATATCACTACTGACAGGTGAATTGAAACACATTTTCTTGGTCTTTGTTGTTGTAAGTGAATACACGTTATTAAATCCAATGGCTTTCTCTGCGGACTCATGAAAGCACACTGCTAAAAGCATTCAGGGTGGAATTGTTCTCTCTTGCAGACAAGCTCTGGAATCACTGCATATAGTCATCTGGGCAATTAACATATGCAATTTTGCAATAGCTTCTTCGGAAGCTGAACATGGCCTAAAGAGGCAGTAGTATTTTTGATGGCCCTCAACATAAGGGCTACTTCAGAATCTTTCCTGAAGTAATAATATCCATTAGAGTGCACGGTCCAGAGGCAGGTTTTCAAAGCTGCCCGTAGTACATGTCAAGCTCCATCGGGTAATTAATTATGTGTGTTCCAGTGGAACTGTGTTAGCACTTCCAGTTTTTCTCAGTAACATGTCTGTAGTAGGTTTCTAATTATATTTGATGGACAAATTGGCCAAAGTGTTTATTATGGGCCACAATCTTTATGGGTTTTGACAGATTATCTTTTGATGGTTTGCAGCAGACGCTACTACAGGAGAGGCGATTTGTTCCTTCTCAGATGATACACTTATCTTACATTTTGCAAGCTTTTAAAGCATGCTTCCAGATTTCCTGGCAAGGAGATAAACTCTGGGGCAGCTAGAGCTCTAAATGGATCCAGATAATCTCTCTATATAAAATGCTTAGTTATGGCTTCTCGGGGTTTACCAGCGGTGGTTTGCACTCCGTTGTCCCAAGGTTCAACTGGGTGCGATTTTATTCTGCTCATTCTGACAGTGACCCTGAAAAGACGCAAAATCCATGGCAAATTGAACATCAGGCAAGCAAATCTAATCTAGATGCAAGAATAACTCCTCTGGGCCGGAGACTGTGATAAACATTTCACATGCGTGAGCTCATTTGATTCTCATTACAACCCTGTCACATGGGTGCTATTCTTAAGCCTATTTAATGATGAGGAAACTAAGACTCAAAGGGGTTAAATAACTTGCTCAAGCTCAAACTGCAAGCAAGATGAGGAAGAGGACTTAGCCAGATTCCCTAATTCTAGAACCCCAGCTGTCTGCTAACCAGAGCCCAGCCATATTTGCCTTCCTTTTTTCTGATTCCAGAATATGCCAAAACAAATCCCACATTAGGGTCTTTGCCAACTTAATGCCTCAGCTGTGAACACTCTTCCCACGGATGGCATCTTGTTGTCCTTCACAGCTCAGTGTAAATGTTCCCTACTCAGAGAGGGCTTTTCTGTTACATAGGATGCTCAGAGTTGTCTCAAGCAAGGGAGGAGAACGCTGAGTAGTCTTCCATCATCTCCTGTCCATCATTGGTTGAGGGCTGTTCCTGGGGGCTCCTCTGGCCTGCTCTGCGAGTAAACGGAAGCTGTGGCTGCACGGGAATGATGACTGCTGAAGAGCAGGCTTTTAAGATGGGTTGGTTTAGGGGTTCACTGATGTTCTCAAGAACCTGATAATATCCTTCTCTATGCTCAGCTATCCAGAGTGTCAGGTTTCCTATTAGAAGTATTTCTTTCATGGTCATTGGCAAGTTGCCAAGAACAATTGTGTCTGCTTGCTTCCTTGTTCACATCTAATAAGAGAGACAGACCATCTATTCCTATTAAGAATAGAAAACTTCCCAGACATCTCCAGAAAACAATCCTGCACATCTCACTGGCTCAGACTGGATCATGTGCCCATTCCTGAACCAATCCCTATTGACGGGAAAGTCCTTTATGCTGATTGGCTTAGACCCAGATTCTTAGACTAATCACTGGCAAGGGGATGGTGTTACTATGACTGGGTGATATTAACCAGAGCCAAGCACTGAAGCTGGGTCACTCAGCTTCCCTGAGACCCATGGACACTGGGAAGTGGTTTGTTTAGGAAGGAATAAGGGGGAAATGGATTCCAATAGGCTATCAAGTCTCCACTGCACTTAATAATCTTGGGGCTATTTTAAGAGTTTCCTAGGTCTTTGGCATTCTTATTTGGATAGGCAAACAACTACATCTTCTCAGTACAGTACCCCCACCCCACCCCAGTCAATATCACATGCCCTGGTTTTATTTACACCACAGCACTTATCACCATCTAATATACACTTGCTTGATTATTTATTCACTGAGTCTGTTTTCTCCATTAGGAAATAAGCTCCAAGAGAGTAAGGGTCTTGTCTGCTTTATATATTGCTATAGCCCTCACCCATAAGGTAATGCCTGAAACACTGCAGATGCTAAATAATAAATGATAAATGTTTGCTGAATGAATGCATAAACTAATAAATAAGCAAATCAATGAATAATGGCTCTTACTACACAAAACCAGGGAGTGAAAGAGAGATATTGAGGCCACTGATGGGGAGTCCCTTAATCCCTGCAATGCTAGGTGAGAGTAAGAGACTGGGAGAGGGCTAAGGGGAAAAGAATCTTGCTGCCCAGTTCTCCTGGGTCCCAGGCTGGAGTTTGGGAAAGGTATAACCAGTCACTCTCATGTCTATTGGATGTCCCTGTTGAGGAGTGGCTAGAGCTAGGATGGGGAAGGGCAGGCGTGGTTCCTCCTTCTTTAGGAGAGGAGGTAGCTATTTAAGAGACTGAGCAGCCAAGCCAGAGTAACAACCCTGGGCAATGGAAACCCGTGTCCCCAAGTGGCAGGCAAAAGCCCCATGCACATACCCAGACCCCCCTGCCATGCATGTCCTCAGACCACTTTGCCTCCTTAACATACTAGAGTTCATCTAGGCCTAGAGAAGACACCAGAGAAATGCAAATAGCTTTGCAGACTCCGTTGGGCTGGACAAATTGACCACTGTGGACACACTGAAGACTTAGATTAATTACACCCAACACACTAACCATTTCAGACACGCCAGCCACTCTGGACAGAATGATCATGTTCAAAATATGGACCTGCCAGGATTTGTGAACTGGCAAGGGCACCGACCACTCTGGGCATACTGGTGCTTTGGACAGCAGTGGCAGCCTCCAAATCTCTATACAGGGGAGCATTAGAGGTGGAAACCTGGTTAGAAGTGGAGGTTAAGGGAATTGTCATAAAACGCAGTGTGCACATCATTGTCACATAGATGATATGTGATTTGAGGTGCCACTCTCTGCCACTATTGCCCTGACCACTCTGGAATTCTGACTGCTCTATACACATGTCAAGCCTGACTCAAGGCATACTTGCAGCTCACTGTTATTCCACTGGATACAATGCTTTACTTGTGTAGGTTCTAGTCCCCAAAACGATGAGCCATTGCTGGCCCCTTGCACTCCACTCCCACCCCAGCATTGTCTAGGATATTGCTCTCTAGATTTAGATGTAGAAGAATTGGTGTCACTAGGGGGCTGGGGAGCAGAGAACTCTCTGCCTTAAAAAACAGTACCTGTGCAGTAGAAGAAAAGCTGCGTAGAATCCAAGTTAGCACAGCGCTTGCATTCAGGGAGGCAGACGAGTGACTGACATGGAGCTTCTCCTTCTTGACTTTCTAGTGGGCACGTGGACTCTGTTTCTGCTGACACAGCTTGGATGGGCTATCTATTGCATTTTTTAAATCAAACCGTTATCCTTGTAGTTTGCTGAAATTTCTCCAAGATTATGGCAATACGTTGAATAAGAGCCCAGCTTTTAATGCTAATTTTCCCTGTATTTCCTAGGGATTACAGAGGGCCACCTGTATGGCCTATGGGAGATCTATTAGCCTTCCCAAACTGAGCTCCTTGATGCAAGCGTATGCATTCTAACATGTTCATGTCTTTTAATTTTCAGAGATACATCCTCCCTATCAATCTTCAAGGAAACGGTCCTTGGCCTTTTAGTTTGAATATGCTCCATGTTGGGTTTTCTTTCTCCTGAGGCTTTCTTTTGTTGTTGTTGTTAATTGAGGTACAACTTAAATACGGAAAAGTGCATCAGCTTAACAGATGGGCTCAGTGAACCTTAACAGACATGTAACCACCATATAGATCAAGATATTGAAGGCTTTCATCACTGGAGAAGCGTTGTTTGTGTCCCCTCCCTGTTAATATCCCCTCACTCAAAAGTTACCATTACTTTAACTTCTAGCACCATAGATGAATTTTCATCACATTCACAGTCCTAAATGTTTTTAGGAACAAGGTGTCCCAGGCTTCCGGGCACTACAATTTGTCCCCATTGACTTCCTGTCATAAAAAGTGAAAAGAGAGAGAGTGAAAAGAGAGAGTCTAATGGTGACAAAAGAGAGATGGGACAGAGAGAAAGCTCCAAGCTCTAGCTACTCTAGTCATGTAGTGTGGTTCTCAACTTGGCGCCATTTTGCCCCTCGAGGAATTTGGCAATGTCTGGAGACATTTTTGGTTGTCTCAACTAGGGGTGAGGGTAGGGAGTGCTACCAGCATCTGGTGGGTAGAGACCAGGATGCTGCTACACATCCCACAGCACACAGAACAGCCCCCACAACAAAGAATTAGCCAGTCCCAATATCAACAGAGCTAAGGTTGAGAAATCCGGAATTTAAGGATGGCAGCCTTTAAATAGGGGTTGACTTACTATCTCTATCACCTGTGAGACTCTTTATACAGTTCTGATGTAAAAAGTGGGTGGGCATTCCATGTAGTCCAAGAATAGGATTCTCAATTCATCTCTGTCCATGATAGTTAGCAGAAATTTCATCCAAATTTTCACTTCCTGTCTTCCCTGTAGTTTTCTCCTCTGTTGTCAGTTTGGGTCTTCTCTGTGCATCTTTTCAAGATACTGTAATGGAAGTTGGGGAGGTGTGTCAGACACAGCTAGCCTGCTACCATAATTATCCAGAAGTCCCTATGTATAACTTTTGTATTAAAAATGCAGTGAACATCAACATTCATTTTTTTACATGAAATGCTTTCATGACTATGAAATAGGGAGCAATTTCACCTGATGGGAATTCCAGGGGAGTAGATGAAATTGAACAAACTGTTTTCTTAACTGTCAACCTTAGCTTTTTCTAAGGAAAGGCTGTTAGCAAGGTTCTCTTTTAACAGGGTGTTATTGATCAGGTTCCCAGGGAAATTTTCTAGCTCTGCAATGTAGGTCAGACTCACAATTTATAAGTGACCACTGCTGCTTTTTCGCTCTAAAATAACAAATGCATCAATCAAGGGCAATGCATTCTAATTTCCCCTCCTGGATTTTAAGAGCATCTCTTGAGCCTCATTTTCATTAAGATATAAATTGTACAAGTGTGTGAGAAACACAATTAGAAGGAAAAGATTCACAGAGCCAATGACAGTTTTGTTTTATGTCCATTTAGTTTAATCAGACAATAAAAATTCTACAGGAAAATATCCACAATCTCTCCCCACCCCTAATCCTAATAGCAAATTCTTTAAAAATACATCTCCTTTATCAGGCATTATGAGAAACTAGGTATTTTACAAAAGCAAACTTTCCTAGTAAATGACATTTAACCTTTTAAGTAAGAAAACTATCATTTATTTTTTTAAAGCATAGAATTTTCTATCTCTACCAATAAAAATTCTACTCATGCTTTAAAGCCCCTTCTCTTCCTTCATGAGAAGTTTCCCTTATTGACCTAATCAAAAAGAATCTCTTCTACTTAGAAGTCCTTCTATATTTTAATTTTGTTTCCATATGTTACACCTATATTGAGGGTCACTCCAAGAACATGTAAACAAAATAAGTGAGTTTGCTCTCTCAGATAGATAAGGTATCAAACCAACATGTGATGAACAAAAATGGAGATAGAGAAAGACATTTTAAAGAGGATTAAATGAGTCAATGTATTTAAAGCACTTGGAATGTGCCTGGCATGTCATAAGCCCTAAATAAACATGACTGACTGTAATTATTGATTTTATTATTAGAGTTAAATAACATGGATTGCTCCTACAGAATAATACTTGATTGTACTGGAATATAATGTACCCATCAGATGGAGGATTGTCCATTTTTGAGAGCCCAGAAAGGAAAGAATGCTAGAGGCAAATATTGGCTGGACCCATCCCAGCAGTGTCCAAAGGGAGAGGATTTTTCTTTGCCTAGGAGATATCTGTCTGACCAGGGTATATCCCATATTGTGGAGGTGGTAATTCCTGTAACTAACTCCACTCCTTCTCCTGCCACACTCATTGATCAAGATTATAAATTTGTTTTCCTAGTTGAGAGGTTTCGCACAGACCACATGCCAAATGGACTGCCATGTGAATACAGTGTCTAAATAACTGGCTAGCTGGCTTCAAGTGATAATTTGGCTTTCTATGTGGGTTATCCAGGGACATAAGGTGACAGGTGGAGGACACATCTGGACCCTTTGGCACTTCTAATCTTCCAATTAATAAATTGGTTTTGTACTTCACGATCTGTGAGTTTGGTTACTGTGAATCTAGTCCTAAACAATGAATCCACTCAGTGGGCCAAGAAATCAGGTTTCTGAGCCTATGCTTTTGGCTGGGAAGAATTCATTAAGGCATCCTGGAGATAGGCTAACACCCTTTTCCCATTGCCAAGCACCACAAGCTATTACTTCTACAAGTTCAGCTACCTTTAAGGCATTATTTTTAATGCCTTATATTACAACTATTTATATACTTGATCATATTCAATGTAAATTCCATGAGAGTGATAATCATTCATTTTTACCATCTCCCACAGTGTTTAACATATGAAGTGTTAATAAGAGGGTAGAAATGAATTTTTTAATACATTCTTAGTGAGCATGCCAATCGGAAAAATATTTATAGAGAAGAATTAGACAATTTTAATCAAAATTTCATATGTGCATACCCTTTGACCAATTCCACCTCTCAAAATCTACTTTAGAGAAAAAATGTGCACAAGGAGATGTACATAGGCTGTGGTTTAGCATTGTTTATAATCATAATAAATTGAAACAATCTACGTATCCATTAATGGAATGGATAAATAATCCATAGCATATCTATTCTATTGAAGACTAATTGGCAATTTAAAAGAATGAGGTAATTCTAATGTTCTAGTATGGAAAGAGCTCTAAGCCATATTGATGGGAGGGGGAAAAAAACCAAAACACACACACAAATATGGATCATGTGATACAATTCATGTAGACAAAATCATGACATGATACCATATGTCTTCTCTGGGTACATTTATACATATGTAGATGCGTAGAAAAGTTTGGGGAGACACCTCAAATCGATGACTGTGGATAGCCCCATGGAGGGGAAAGTGATATATCTGAATTTGGGATTATAGGCTTATTGGTAATGTTCTAATTTTTTAACAACACAAGTGTATTCACCATGTGATTATAATTGAGTTTTAAAAAGAAAAAGTTACTAATACTAAACGGCACGAAAGAAGACAAATAAATGGAGTGATATCATAGATATACTTACCTGGATGAAAGAAAATCTATAAAGATGTCAATTCCGGGGGCCAGCCAGTGGCTTAGCAGTTAAGTGTGCACGCTTGGCTACTGGCGGCCTGGGTTCAGATCCCAGGCACGCACCGACGCACTGCTTGTCCCGCCATGCTGAGGCCACGTCCCACATACAACAACTAGAAGGATGTGCAACTATGACATACAACTATCTACTGGAGCTTAGGGGGGAAAAAAGAGGAGGAGGATTGGCAATAGATGTTAGCTCAGAGCTGGTCTCCCCCAGCAAAAAGAGGAGGATTAGCATGGATGTTAGCTCAGGGCTGATCTTCCTCACCAAAAAAAAAAAAAAAAAGATGTCAATTCCTCCCAAATTAATTTATAAAGTTAAAGTAATCAAAATAAAAATTCTAGTTAATTTTGGGGCATTTACAAAATAATTATATGAGGAAACAATTAAAATTGTTTCAAAACAAAAGAATCATAAAAGTAACATTACTGTCAGAAATTAAAATGTATTATAAAACTGGCAGAATTTTAAAGATGTGAAAAGGAACAAAAGACAAACAAAAAAAATCACAAAAACAAAGGGTAAAAAATACTCTCTAGGGTAGGAAATTTGTAGCATATATCAAGGACTCTTCTTAGTAAAAGAGTTTTTTAATAAATTTTACTTTAATGATTCTGCTTAAGTTCAAATCAATGTTACAATTAAAATCAAAGGGAGATAAAGTTAATCTCTTCCTAAATTGAATACCTACTTGTCTATTACTTTTTATTGAAGTTTAACGTGAAGACACAAAGGTGATCATAAGTACACAGTTCAAAGAAATATCACAAAGTGAATAAATGCAGGTCAAGAAACAGAACATTGCCAACACCCAGAAACTCCCCTCTGTCTGCTTCCCATCACTAGCCCCCTTTACTTCCCCAAATTAACCACTATCCTGACTTCTAACACCACAGCTTAACTTTGTCTTTTTCAACTTTATAAAAATAGAGATTATACAGCATGTTTTACTTTGTGTCTCGCTTTATTCACTTAATATTATATCTTCAAGATTCAAGCACATTGTTACCTGAACCCTAAGTTCATTTTCCTTGCTGTATAGCATTCCATTGTGTATCTATACCACCACTTAGTCATCCATTTCACTGTTGATGGACCTGGGCTGTCTTCAGTTCTACCTATTAAAATAAGATGGAGGGGGCCGCCCCCTGGCTTAGCGGTTAAGTACGCACACTCCGCTGCTGGCGGCCCGGGTTCGGATCCCGGGCGTGCACCGACACACCGCTTCTCTGGCCATGCTGAGGTCGAGTCCCACATGCAGCAACTAGAAGGATGTGCAACTATGACATACAACTATCTACTGGGGCTTTGGGGGGAAAAACAAATAAATAAAGTTTAAAATAAGATGGAGGAATGACACTCTCAAAAACTGGTGGTGGGAGTATTAAGAGATTTAATCACTTTGGGAAATGGTTTGGACTTACCTAACAAAGTTGAACACGGCATTTCTCACTATCCGGCAGTTTCACTCCAGGTATATACTCAGAAGAAATACACGCACTTGCTTACCAAAATAAAGGTACAGGAGTGTTCCTAGCAGCATCATTTCTAGTTTATTTTAGTTATAATAAACATTGCATTTACTACACTTGTCTTAGGAGTTTGAGATAAGTGGAATAAACATAATGGATATATTTATATTTAGAAACACTGGCTGAGATGCTGTGAAACAGTGTTTTACACCCTATGTGACTTAGCTAAATAAAATTATGATCAGAAATGAATGGAAATACTCAATTTCAGCCTGCTGGAAATAATACCATGTGCAGAACTGTCATCTGTCACCCTTGCTATCGTGCTGCTTTGTTAACAGAGCCACACACCAACCAGCTCACACTCTGCACAGCACTTGCACCTAAGATTTCATTTCATTATGAGCTTGAGTATCACAGTGAGTTTTCCATTTAATAATTAGCTTCACTAATGATTTAATTGTCATCTTAAATTACTGTTAACTGAACCTGAAATCCACTTCATTAACTTTAAAAATATAAGGCCACTGCTAAATTGAATTTAAAATGTCAGCAGCTAAAATAACAAAGAAGAAAGATATTCACTCTGTGATTTTCAAACCTCCTGTTCCTCAGAAGATTATTTTAAAGACAGAACTAACTCCATATGTTATATATTCTAAAACAATAATTTATAGAACATCTTCATTTTAAAGACATTTTTAATCAAATCACAAATTGAGCACCAAGAAAAAAATCAATGAGCATAGAGAAATTATTTCTCATTATTTCAAACATTATGAAATGTAAAGACATTCCTTATCAAATAAGCTAAAATTTCAAGTATATAACAAAAGCTAGTTTTACAAATTTGCTTAACAGAAAAACAATCAAAAATTATTTGAGGATTGTAATTTATCAAAATAAAGTCATCATGGTGTAGGTTATTCTGGTTTTATTTTAGGACTTTGATAATTAATGTTAAATATAGATCTACCAGAAGACCCAGCAATTCCACTCCTCCTAAAAGAAATTTCCACCCACGAGAAATGAAAACACATGTCCACACAAAGACTTATACAGGAATGTCTCAAGCAGCTTTATTTATAATAGCCAAAAGTGGAAATAACCCATACATCTATCAACTGTTGAATAATAAAGCAAATGTAGTATATCCATATAATGGAGTACTATTCAGCAACAAAAATCAACGAGGTCATGATACATACTAAAGCATGGATGAACCTCACAAACATTACACTAAGTGAAAGAAATCAGACTTGAAAGATCACATACCGTACGATTCCATTTACATGAAACGTCCAGAAAAGGAAAATTTATAGACAGAAAGTAGATTTGTGGTTGCCTAAAGCTGAAGGTGGGAATGGGAAGTGACTACCAATGGGCACGAAGTTTCTTATTCGGGTGATGGAAATGTTCTAAAATGAGAATGTGGCCATGGTTGCACAACTCTGTAAATGTACTAAAAACCAGTAAATTATTCACTTAAACTGGGTGAAGTTTATGGTATGTAAATTAGGCCGCAATAAAGTTGTTTAAAAAAATCAGATTGAATTTTGGAAATGAACCAGGATGGTATGGACTGGTTGTGGTTTGACATCAGTGATGCTGATACGATGCTTTCTGTTCTTCTCAAAAGTTCTAACGTTGCATCATCTGCATTTTCATAAATTAAAGCTCACTATGCAAAAAATAATAAAACATAACAATGTAAAGATATTCCACTAGCTAATATAATAAAGAATCAAATAGATTCGAGGAGGTATTTATATACTAATATAACTTTTTAAAAAATATATCCAGGGGAAACAGAATTAGAATTGTTCACAAGGATTCTTTTTTTTTTTTTTTTTCTTCATTTACCTCCTCCCTCGTAAAGTTCCTTCTCTACTCGGGATCCAGGGCACATTTTTAAAAACCTAAATCAGATCACATCACTGCACTGTTAAAAGTCTCCAGTGATAAGAACAATCTTGACCTCACTCGTTAGCCCAGTCTATAAGGCCTTCTATGTTCTCGCCTTCGCCTACTTCTCTGAACTCAGTTCAGATTGTATTCCTCACCCCTAAATAAACCAGCCACACTGGTCTTCTTGCTGTCCTTCCAAAAACTCCAAGTTTGTTCCAGCCTCAGGGCCTTCGCACTGGCTACGCCTTGAAAGGCAGCAAAGCATAGTTGTTAAGGGTGCAGGCTCTGGCCTCATTTGCCTGGCTTTCTGCCTGTATTTAGATAATGGCTGTATGATTTTGGGTGAGTCACTTAATCTCCCTGTGCCTCATTTCCTCATCTGTATAATGGGAATTACAACTCTACACATATCATAGGGTTGTTAGAGGATTAAACGAAATAATGTCTGAAAAGTGCTTAGAAGAGCTTTTATATAAAATCTTTTTTTAGAAGCATCTGCCTGAAATGATCTTTCCTCAGATTTTTTCAGAGAAGGCCTCTTATTCAGAACTCAGTTCAAATGTCATTAAGTCGTCCCCAGCCCCGTTTATTCAATACATATTTATTAAATGCTTGCTTTGTGCAGGCAGCATTTTGGGGGCTGGACATAGACCACGAAGAAAACAAAGATCCCTGCTCCTGTGGAGTTTACTTCCTAGTGGGGTAAGACATACGATAAATAACAATCTCAGCAAGTACAGCGTGTCGGAAGCAACATGTGCTGTGAAAGCAAGAGGCAGAGAGCAGCTAAGAAGACGGGCAGTGCAGGAGTCGGGGTGGGGAGGAGCGGGTTGCATCATTATGTGGGGCGCTCAGGGACACCGAGAAGTGACACAGAGGCAAAGAGGAGGAGGCAAGGGAGTTAGCCAGAGGTGTGTGCAGAAAGCACATTCCATGCAGTGGGAACAGCCAGAGCAGAGGGCCCAAGGCCTAAGAGTGCCTGGCCTGTTTGAGGACATCCCAGGGGCTGTGGGCTGCAGTGGAGGGGCAAGGAGAGTGGTGGAGCCATGGTCAGAGAGGTAGGAAGGGCAGGAGAACTTATGTGGGGACTCCAAGGTCACCTAACAGCTTGGCCTTCCCATCTCAAGCAGATAGACTCTAAGAGGGCCCCCAGACACCCCTGACTCCTGACCCACTGAAACAGTGAGATGAAAACGTGTGTTGTTTCAAGCCACTAGTTTGTAGTAATTTGTTATCCAGCAGTTGATAATGAAGAGGGAGCCATCGGAGGTTTTTGAGCAGAGGAGTTGGGTCATCTGATTTGTGTTTTAGAAGGATTCCTCTGGCTGTTGCATGGAGAATCAGCTAAAATAGAGCCCGCCTAGAACCAAGGAGCCCAATTAGGAAACCCTTGCAATAATCTAGGCAAGAGATGATGATGGCTTGGACTAGAGTGTGAGGTCGTGAGTAGTCATATTTTCTCTTTCTCATAGAACTTCTATCTAGAATTTTCATAATTTTTTACTTATTTGCTATAACTTCTTCCCTTCTCCAACCCACTCCTAAAAAAAGAGTGAAAAGTCTATGATGACAGGTACCTTATTCATCTTGCACATCATTTTAACCACTACATCTAGAACATATAGAAGGTGCTAAATAAATGTTTGTGGAATGAGTGAATGGAAGAATGAAGAAGTGAATTAATGAATGAGTGAGTAAATGAATGAGTGAATATGAGTTCAAATTCATTTTCTATTCTTTGTGCAGTATACATATACATATAATTTTAATATATAATAAATGAAAAATTTCAAATTAATAAAAGAGACTTTATTTGTAATAGTTGTTGCTGGGATAGCTAACAATTTAGAACAAAAATTAAACTAGATACTTAGCTTATACTATACACTAAAATAGATGGCAGATGTTTTAAAGAGTTTAATATAAAAAAGAAATCCTAAAAAAAACAAAAATATATAACAATTATTTCAACACAGACAAGGACTCTCCAAAGGTAGAAATTTCCAAAAAAAAGATTGATAGGTTTGAAAACACAAAAATTGTTAACTTCTGTACAGCAAAATCACTATAAACAAAGTCAAAAACCCAACAACAAACTGAAACCTATGAAAAAATGTTACTACATGTGGGATAGTGGAATAGTATCCATGACACATAAATGACACAAATATATAAAGGAAAAAATCTCCCATAGAAAAATTTGGCTAAAGTATAGGAATAAAGAATTTATAAGAAAGGCATATTTAAGAAACATAAGAAATATTCAACCTTACTAGAAATCACATATATGCAAATTAAAATACAAGAAAATAAAACTTTTCACCTATCAAAAATAGGTATTGATTTCTTTTAATACTAACACCCATGTTGGCCAAATCACTGGTTAATTGGCACCATCATCCATCTTGGCTCACCTGAGTATAAACTGATACAACATTTTAAGAGGTGAATCAGTAATATGCAGCAAATACCTTTCAAATGTCTATAGCCGTTGACCACCTAATTCTACTTACTTTAAAGAAATTATCCAAGATGCACACAAATGTGTATGTCCATACAATGGAATATTAGACAGGCATAAAAAATGTTATTATTATAGGAGAGATCATAATTGTATTGAAAAATGTTCTCAATATAATGTATTGTTAAATGGAGAAAAAAGTTATACAGCAGATTATACAGAATGATCTGAATTTTTTAAATGTACATGTATAATTTTTATTGTGGTGGTGGTGGTTATATGAATATATATATGTGATAAAAATGACAGAACTAATACACGTAATTATACCAATGCCAGTTTCCTGGGTTTTGATATTGTACTATAGTTACGTTAAGATGCAATCATTGGGTGTAACTGGGTAAGTGTACAGAGGACAGCTCTGTACTCTTCTTGTAACTTCTTATGAATCTATAATTATCTCAAAACAGGAAGGTTTTTTTCTGTGCATATATATTTTAGAATATACAGAAATACAACAACCTGCTAACAGTGGTTTCCACTGGTTTATAAGATAGGGCGATTTTTATTTTCATCACACTTTTATTAAACTTTTCTTCAATGAGCAAAGATTATTTTTAAAACCAGAAAATGTTATTATATTTTTTTAAATAACATAAAAACCTAAAGATGTCCCAAGAATTAAAATCTTTCTTTGAGTGTGTATGTCTGTATGTGTGTGTGTGAGTATGGTATATACATGAGGAAAGATGAATGGATGGATGATAGATAGATGATTGATAGAGAGAGAGATGGCCATTTACAAAACTTATCAGATATTCAAATGAATTATCACATGAATGCTTCTGATAATGTAAAGAACATGGATATGTGAGCCACAGACAGAGCTTTCATATTAATTACTGGTTAGTGACCATGTTTTTAAATAAATTCAGTTAATAATCAGTTCCTTACCTTTATACAATTTTGTATTATATGTTATATTATGATCAGCTACAAATATAGATGTCAACACCGATAATGTCCATTACAAATGTCATAACATAGTCTTGTTTCTTTTTCTCCCCTCTCCCAGTCAATGCAATCCTTCACCTGTTTCCTTTATCCTTGCCCTCAAGTATTATGGTGAAAACAGTGTGAAGTGGAAGAAACCACAATTGGCATCTGGTATCTCCTATTTAGGATCTGTGGTCCTGGGCCAATCTCTTACCCTCTCTCTCAGTTAACTCCTCTGTAAGATGGAAATACTAATACCTACTTACCAAGTGGTTGGGAGAATGAACTGAGAAGTATGTGCAAAGCGGAACTAGCAGATTCTCAATATATGTAAGTCCCCTCCTCTTTTTTTCTCCATTTACTGCCCATTTCTTGACTTCTCCTTGTTGCCAACCCTTTGATGTCTTTATTTTCTAAGAAAACATGAAAATAAAAAAGAAAAGTTCAGAGACTAGGGCACTAATTTTCTCAGCATGCTCCCCTTTCAAGAATTAAGCATCACTAAGGGCTCATTTCCTTTGGGGGAGTGGGGTGGGGGAGGGCGTGGAGGAAGACGACGGAGACTAATATTTTTTGTCACCACTAAGAGTGCCTTGCTGTATGGAGGACAGCGTCTCCCGATTAGAACAGTTGTGGTAGGTTCAGTTTTACTGAACCAACCAAGAACACATTTCTCTGGAAGAACTCCCCAGAACTCTAAAGAAAGCTGAGAGAAATTCTATTCTTGAAGCACTATTTCTCCTCCGTGTCGTTTTTAATGCTGCCGAATGCCATTATGCAATGATTTTAGTGGAAGACTGCTTTTCAAAATGGCATATTTTCTCGCCTATCTCCAAGAATTCATCTTATATTTCAAATGGCCTAGTTTCAAGCTGTTATATCAGCCAGACTAACAATAGTCTCAGAGTTAGCAATTTAGGGATGAAAGGTCTTGATTTGCCACTCTGAGATAGCACAGCCTTAAATCTTAGGATTGCTCACGTCCTGGGTTGGCCTCCTTTGCTTTTCCACGTCGCCGCAGACTCTGAGCATTTCACATTCAGGTCCTCCAGCCTGTATTTCCAGCTGACTTTCACAAGCCTCCTCCGGGCAGCCCACTGTGGTCATTCCCATCACGCAAATAAATAACAATAACATGTGTGCTCCATAAACAGCAATAAGTGAGAAACGAAGACCTGCCTGTCTTACATGTGACTCACAATGCAGCAAGCAAGGGAGCTTTAGTCTGCTGATCTCATTATATAATACCCCTCTGGTTTGGAGCTGCGGGAGGCCTCTCCATTTATATCAGCATCTGAGTTGTTCACCTTTTACCACTTTGGCATCCAGCTCATATCTATTTTCTCTTAGTTCTAATCTAAGTGAATGGAATTCTGCAGAATCAAGCAGGTAGGCCTGGTTTTTAAATGTGCACATATTGAGCTAGAAATTCTAGTGCTTCATTGTAGTGGGCATTTGTTTTCCATGTTCTGAGTCTGGTTGGCCCATCTCACCCCCATCCTGGGAGCTGCCAGTGCTTCCAGTAAATTCTTTTTCTGTGAAATTTAGCCAGAGTCAATTTCTACTGCTTACAACCAAGAACCCTGAGTGATATAACCTTTAAGACATCATGATACATTCTCATAATCTGAGATAATAGCAATAAAAATATCTGAAGAACTTTAGATAATGTGGGTACTAATAAAGTGTATACTTGAAAGAAAAATGTTAATGAAATACTGTTGGAGGAAAAAGCAATTTACAAAACAGTATGCGCAGTATGGTCCCATTTTTGCAAAAGAAAAAAATAAATGTATATATTTACATGTCAAAAAAGACTAGAAGGACATGTACCAAAATGTTAATAAGGATAGTCATGAGAAGGACATGCCTGTGATACTTATTTAATTCTTTTAGTATCTCCATATTTAGCGTATTTTCTAAATGAATACACATTCCTTTTGCAATATTACAAAAATGATAAATGTTATTTTAAGAAATGCATGCTCAAGGATGAACTTTCAGAATAATTAGGGGTTAGTTACTGATTGAAAACTATGTGGGCAATTAATGAAATGTTATTCCAAAGACCCGCCTTTGTAACAGCTCTTGAATCTTAATAATACCACTGGAGTATATCACCTATTGTTACTCAATCCTCAAAAACTAAACATGTACAAATAGGTCATGTTGTTAATCATGACTCACAAAGATGAATCACAGCATATAATGCACGCTACTAAAAGGCTATAGTTAAACATACTATCAATCTACATGTAAAATTATCCCTACTATTTTAAGAATCCAAGTTTTTTTTTTTAATGATTACTACATTGGCTTGGTATTTGAGCAGTTATTTCTTCCTCATATCAGTTAAAACAATGCATTATAATTGCCAGCACATATAATAAAGAAAAATATTAATAAAGGAAATTAACAAACTATTAGCTAATTAAGCTAGATTGCAATTTCAGAAAAATCCCCCCCCTCTTATAATAAAGAAAATAAAAATAGGAATTTTTTAGAAACTTTCAAATCTAACTAGCTAAATTCAAGCTTTTTCCATTTATTTTAAAAGACTGTGCCATTACACAGACATGATAGTTTATCCACCTCACATCAATTCTTCTCCTGCTAGAATTCTTTAGAAACATTTGTCTGTTTTTTCCTTTTCATTAATTATTCTGCATTGTGTCTGGTTTTGCTTAAAAGGTTTGAGGCAAAACTTTTAAGTGCTCTTAGAATTTATTTATTCTCCTTCAAAAGTTCTTGAAATAAAGTATCCATAATAATATAACCTGTTAAATGCTAAGTGATCATTAGAAATTCTACATCTCTTGGCTGTACCATGTCCTTGAGTTTGGTCCAGTCTCTCTTCTTCTACATCATTGGTTCTCAATCTTTTGATCTCAGGAACTCTTTATACCTTAAAAATTATTGAGGACCCCAAAAAGCTTTTTGTTCATGTGGTGATATTTTTCAATATTTACCACATTTGAAATTAAAACAGAAAATTTTGAAATATTAATTTATTAATTCATTTATAAATAACAAAAATAAACTCATTATATGTTACCATAAATAGCATATTTTATGAAAAATAACTACATTTTCCAAAACAAAAAAAAATTAGTGAGAGAATAGCATTGCTTTACGTTTTTGCAAATCTCTTTAATGTTTGGTCTAACAGGTGATAACTGGATTATTCTCTCTTTTCTGCATTCACTCTGGCCTCCAGAAACTCTACTGAACACTCACGAGAAAATGAGAGTGAAAAAGGCAAATGACATCTTAGTATAATTACGAAAATAGTTTTGGCTTCATGGACCCCCTGAAGGATCACAGGGAGCCCCCTCTCCAGGCTCCCCAAGCCAGGAAAGACATAAATGAGTTGATGTCATCTCATGGTCGTGCAAGAGCTAAAACAGATATCTAACACATGGTACTAAATGTTTTCTGCATCAAGGAATACTTTCCTCGTGGCAGCTGTTGGCCTTTTAAGCCACAGCAATGGATAAAGGTGTCCTTGGACCTTTCACTGAGAGGTAAAGAGAATTGCCCTACCTCCCCAATTTTCAGCTTGGACAAGAATCAGGACTACAAGCATAGTGGACCCTCTTTTTGGACAACTCCCGACTCTATCCCTCTATCTCAGAAAGAGATGAAACCAATGTTTGTCCCTAAATAACTGAAGGATCCCAAACATTCCTAAAGAAAGGAACACCTTCCATCCCCATCAAAGACTATCCCAAAGACATCTCCTGAGGCTACCTTAACTTTCTCATGTCTTCAAAGGAGGATGTGGATTAAGATTCAATAATAATAGTTGGACATCTACGAAGTGCCATACACTGTGCTAACCACTGTAATGCATTTTCTTATTTAATGCAAGGAGGATTCCTACCTTCCTCTATGAAACATTACCATTTGATAGAAGCACTTCAGTGGCCATTCTTTAATGCAATAATTGTTCCAATGAGCCATCATGGTCAAACCATCATCTAGATTAGAAGATTCAAATGAAAAAATGAACAGAGAGAGTTAAAGTATGGAAGAAGCCCCTATAACTATCTTGCACTCACACAACTGATCACAGATTAACTGATGCTCCCCCAGTCCCTCCAGAAAACGCATTGACTGATGCCAACAGTATATTGACCCTCATGACAAGTACACACACACACACACCCTACTTAATGACAGAGATTATACCAGTTGAGTTATATTTTAACAAGAGTCAGTTAAGTTTGTCTCCAACTTATTAATGCCAGTTGGGCTTGTTATTATAATTATGTAATTTAATTGAATATTCTATAAACTGATATGTATGAGGATAAAAAAGAAAGTTGTTTATATGAATTCTCAGCTGAGTGCTTTTAGAAAGTTTCAATAAAGACAAGGCCCTTAAAAATACTAGAGTCAAATTAAGCCTGGGTGTAACAACTTTTAAGGGACTGGAGAAAAAGGTATAATGTTAGAAGGATTCTATTCTCAACTTTCTCTACAGAATGTCTTTAATATCTTGTTCAAGTAATTAAAAATTGTAGATGATTCATAATGGGTGAATTTTATATAAAGAAGACAAAACGGTACTTCAATCAACAAACTCATACTCCAAGAGAAGAATTTTGCCTTACAATAAGATTCACAAATGAATGTCCACTTACATTCTAAATAAAAATAAAATGTTTATATAAGTAAATTTTTTAAAAGATCCTTCTCTTTAGCCAACTTTTTGAGTACTTTTTATGTGATCATGACTTTTGAATCCACGGAAATATATAAAGAATGGGTAAATTTTATTTGGAAGATGGCCTGTCCATAATACAATTAGAAAATAAACAAGTTAGCCCCAATTAAGTTCTAGTATTGATTGTAGCATTGTGAATTATAAGGTTTGTTATAAATGCTATAAAAATTCAGAAAGCAAACACCATACTGTGCTGAATTCACCAGGAAGACTCAATGAAGGGAGTGGGACACAAGCTGGGTCTTGCAAGATTGGTGAGGAGCGGTTCCTCTTTCTGTAATGTGTGATGTCTGCATAATAAGACAAGGTGAACTCAGTGAATCACTCACGAAAATCAGTGACATTACTTTATAGTCACATTTCACCTTCTCTGCATTCATTCTCTTATTTCTTATTGCCCTGCATTTCTCACCGACCAAAATCTAGCAACTAACATACTTTATAGTCACGGCTGATTTATTTCACCTTTGGTTTTCTCAAATTCCCACCTTATTGTTTTCTCTGTGAAAATTCCCCTTCCTTACATCTTTAATAACTATGACTTTGCCAATTCCACAAGCCTTGATCTTTGGTCATTCTGCAACTTGGACATCTTTTTCCTAACTTTTATTGCTCTTTTTTTCCTGATTATAAAACGATGTAAGCAGAAGAATGACTGTTCAAAACATTTTATGATGCAAGTATAAAAAAATAAAAATCACGAATTTACTCTAGTATATTCTGTTTGTACAAAAGTATTCCCTGAATCTACACCCTTGAGCCTCTGAGCTCAAAAAAATTTAAAGTGTTGTCTGTTCATGTTCTTTTCATTTCCACACCTCTGATGTTCTTCTCCTGGCTGTTCAAAGGGCTGGCCCCTTTCCTTCCTTCAAATGCCAAGTTGAATATCACCTCCTGAGAGAGACTTTGTGCAACTCACCAACCTATCTAAGTAACCCCCCATGTCCACCCTATTATTCTGTGCTGCAGCATCCTGATATCATCCTGATATCATAGCTTATTTCCTTCTGAGCACTCATCAATAATGTCTAATTAATTTTATCCATCTACTTACTTGTTAAGTATCTTTTTTTCCTCTAGAATTTAAATGCCATGAAAGCACGAAGCATATCCATTCTGTTCACAAATATCTATCTAGAGCCCTGCACAGTGCCTGGCATGTAACAGATTCTCAATGAACACTTATTGAGTCAATTAATAAATGAATAAATTCATGATTTTGGTGCTATGAGTTAGTCACTTGTAATTCTTTGGTGAATACACTTTCAGAGTTTTCCCTATGCCTGCACATATGTATTGTTTCTTTACAAAAAAATAGGATCACACTCTGTGTACTGGTTTGTTATCTATTTTGTTCACCTAAAATGTCTCATAAACATCTTTCTATGGCAGACGCTGCTGATCTTCATCTTCATTCGAAGGCAGCAGAGATTTCCAATATATGGTAGCTAACCAATTCCCTGATTTTGAGCCTTCAGGATGATTTTTAACTAATTCAGATATATTGAATCTCTGTTTTTGAATGTGAAAGAAGTATTGTCTTTCTCTTTGAAGACTACTCATTCATTAACGGTAGTAATTTTCTCTTTTTACATCTGTCATCTAAGAACTCTTGTTTTCTGTTATTTATGCTTACAAAAAAATTGTTGTACGGGGGCCGGCCCCCTCGCGTAGTGGTTAAGGTCAGCGCATCCCACTTCAGTGGCCAGGGTTTGCATGTTTGGATCCTAGGTGCAGACCAACACCACTCATCAGCCACACTGTGGCAGTGACGCACATATAAAGTAGAGGAAGATTGGCACAGATGTTAGCTCAGGGATAATCTTCCTCAGCAAAAAAATAATTAATTAATTTTAAAAAATTGTTGCACATTCTATTTTAGCATAGCTCGTCTCTGTGCTACATCATATCTCATGCTATTTCAATGTGGGAGGAAAAAAATGGTTATTTTTCCTCAAACTGCAAGAGTTTACTTCTCAAACTACAAAATTTTCTACTCAAAGAACAACACTTTTTGTTAACATTTATTCTATAAGCCTCTCTTCACTCTATTAATCACTTCATCTTCTTTCTTCTTCACATTTCAACATTGAGATTTTTTTATTTTCATTGAGTATTCTTCTCCCTTGCCTGGCTTCTCATAAGTATAGTAAGGTGAATACCATATTTATAGTTATTGTTCCCCTCCTTTTCTTGGCCATATTATTATTTTTCCAAATATAGCCAACATTTTTTTTATTTCTGTGCTATAGCAACTGACCGGTTACCATGTAAGTCAGTATCTCCAAATCCCAGATAAGTTTTTTGTGAATTGTCTTAAATACACAATTAAAATATTACATCTCTTTGCTCTAGACTCTCTTATTTGTGACTCTGTTCTCTACTTCATGCATACTCTTAGTTTTTCTTATGTTACTTCTATAATTAGAAGGAGTACTAGGGCTTACAAAATGTGGTCTTTAAACAACCAAACTGCAAAAGCAGACATTCCATGAAAGCCAAAGAGAAACTGAAGCACCAAAAAAGAATGATGACTTATCCACATTAAATCCTCCAGGAAATTATTTAAACTACTGTGAATGTGTTTTATAGGAAAATATGATTAACAGTAGAAAGCAAGAAAAAATAAATAAAGACATAGATATCTGCTGCAAAGCTTCTCTAGTGGTTAAGTAGGTGGATAGATATAGACAACTAGATGATATTTACCAATATCAAGAGATGTCATTTTCCCAAGAGGATGGAGAATTTTGGCCAATTTTGGAATTTAAAGTGCATTTGGTATGATAAAGCAATTTGCAAACTATCCTGCTGGAAGAGGACTTGTTTGAGCTAGAAAAAGATGAGTTATACCACATACCCAGGTTGATAGGAAAGTAACCTGCTGTGGAACCATGAAGATAGTAAATCCAGCACCATCCAAAAGGTCGAGGCAAGGACTGCTCATTTCACAGAAATTCTCTGTCCACTAAGAAATGCTTACTTAGCACTACTCAAAGGAAACTCTCTCTTCTTAGTAATTTCTCCATTTTGACCAAAACAAGACAGGTACCTACTTTCTTGCTTTTTTTCAGCCAATCTTCACTCATTAAGTTTCCTACCAAATATCTAAGTTGTTGATTTTTAAATTTGTATTAATTCTACATGTGAGTATTGTAGCTATAAACTAGCTACAATTTCTTGAACTCCTACTATGTCTATAGCATTTTCTATATGCATACTTCTTATCTGTAGAACAACTATATGAAGCAGGCATTATCCTGATTTTACAGAGGAGAAAACTGAGGGGTAGGTGAAGTAACTCTGCCAAGATCTGCCAGTTAGTAAGGCCAAAGGAAGACTTGGAACTCAGGTCTGACTCCCAACCAATATACACTTTCCACATTCTTCTACCTTATCTCAGAGAGTAGTATTTTGACAGCACACAGCTAGGCATTCATTCATCCACTGACATGGAAAAGTAGGCTTAATTCATTTTGTAATCATTGAACCAACTCAAAATAGTTACAAATGATCTAAATAAACTTGTAAGGGAAATATAATATTTCTAAAAGGAATGCTTTCTACCTTGGGAATGCACAGAATACTGACAATAACCTGTTGTCTGCCTTTTAAATTTTGCCATTTTTCTGTCTAACACATTTAGGGATAAGGCAGAAGTTCAAACCAAATTTTGTTGGAAAAAAAGGCAATAACTTCACATATGTTCACTAACCCCTAAGGCAGCCAGAATTTTCCCTTCCCATTGATCCTTTGCAGGTTTTTAAAATCACTTTTCTCTTCTACTATATCGAAATAAATTGGGCCAGGTCCAGAAGTTAAGGGCTCTCCCACACACTTGTGCTCACGTGCACCCCTGTGAAAGTAGATGGAATTTGCGTTCATAGTACTTTTAGAAGTACTCCCTCATTTAGGTCTAGTTTAATGTCAAAAGTCCTAAGCCATATCCTACCCTGCAGAATTGCCTTTTTCACAATAGGAAAAAACTTTACACAGTCAAATTATTTTACCACCCACTGAAAATGCTCTAGTAAAATTATCCCCCCTAGTGATAACAAGACCTAGAGCCAATTCCATTCCTCCAGAATGATAGCCACAATAATTTGGTACAAAAATGATTACACAAAGTTTGCTTTTATGAAATAATGCAAAAGAAAAAATAATTAAAATTAAGCCATTGACAATTTCCCATTACAACCATTCACGAAAATATTCATGATAAATGTCTCCACTATATTTACACTTGCAAAATTCCTTTCTCAACTTAAAACAGCTAAACTATTCCTACATAAATATTAAATTGACATTAAAAGAGTAAACTATTTAAAAAATAAATAATGGTCATACTCAGACATAGTAAAAACGACACCTATAAAAAGACATCAACTACTTAGTTTCTGTTCTACTCAAATGAAAACCAGGACTATTATCCTTTTCATATTTTATATTTTTTCAAAGAACATTTGACTTGGTTAAGTAAAGGATCATGGAGAGGGGAAAATACATTAGTTGCATGAAATAATAGTTATAAAAAAACTATCCTTTTCACCCTTCTCCCAAATAAAATTAATAGTGGAAACCAACAACTTTATTTGCACTCTATATTCAATTATATAATAGTCCAACTATGACTAATATCAAGATTGTACCGTGAGTCTTGGCATTAGGAACTACCACTCAATTCTACAAACTATCTGTAAGAACTGAACTACACTAGGCACAACAAGGCATACAAAGATAAACAAGACATTCTACCTGCCATCGAGATATTTATTAAATGGAATGATTCTTAAAGCATATGCATCAAAAATTATTATGTATATAAGAGAGGCACAAAGAAAATGCCAAGAAAAAATAAAGCACTTATTTCAGATGAGGAAAATCAACAAAAACAATGAAACAGTTAGTTTGAAACAGTAACTCTCTCTGCTGAGAGTTTGGGTAGGATTTTAAAAGGTAGAGAGGAGGACAGAATGATATAAGCAAAATACGAAAATAGGAAAGGAAAAGATAGGTTGACTAAAGCCTCGAGTTACAAAAGGGAGAGACTCGGGGACACTGTATGCAAACTAGACATTGTGAACTTACTCTATAGGGGTAAGAAGTTTTGAAGGTTCTCATTTCTCTTTGAAACCTTTGAGCAAGAGGACCATGCTCTGACTTGTCCTCAAAGAGGTCACTGCACAAAGGGCCAAGAAAAATGACTTGGAGAGATAACAGACTGGCAAGGAATCTCTTGCAATTGGAGAAATTAAAAGTCTAAAGAATCTGAACTAAGACAATGAGCAAACATATAATAATATAAGCCACTTAATCTTCTCATATCTTAGTTCAACAATTTGTTAAATACACACAATACGTATGTTCCATCCTGCAGCTGTATCTTCAATGAAACATTAATAATAAAAGGAAAAGCCCATTAAACAGATACCTCACCAAAGATGCAGCCACTTTGGAAGACAGTTTGGCAGTTTCTTACAAAACTAAACATACTCGTACCACATAATCCAGCAATTGCACTCCTTGGTATTTACCTGCACACAATGTTTACGCAGCTTTATTCATAATTGCCAAAACTTGGAAGTAACCAAGATGTCCTTCCGTTAAGTGAATGGATAAATAAACTGTGACACATCTGAACAATGAAATATTACTCAGTGCTGAAAAGAAGTGAGCTATTAAGCCATGAAAAGACATGAAGGACACTTAAATACATATTCTTAAGTAGAAGAAGTCAGTCTGAAAAGGTTAATGCTGTATGATTCCAACTGTATGACACTCTGGGAAAGGCAAAACTGTGAAGACAGTAAAAGGATCAGTGGTTGCCAGGGGGAAGGGGGAAGGAAGGATGAATAGGTAGAACACAGAAGATTTTTAGGGCAGTAAAACTACTCTGTAGGATACTATAATGGTGGATACATGTCATTATAACTTTGTCCAAAACCGTAGAATGTACAACACCAAGAGTGAACCATAACGTAAACTAGGGACTTTGGGTGATTATGATGTGTCAGTGTAGGTTCATGAATGGTAACAAATGTACCACTCTGGTGAGGGATGTTGATAATGGGTGAGGCTATGCATGTGTCGGGGTGGGGGGAATATGGGAAATCTCTGTACCTTCTGTTCAATTCTACTGTGAACCTAAAACTTCTCTAAAAAAGAAAGCCTATCTAAAAAAAAAAAAAAAAAAGCCCATTAACTAAATTCAAGAATTCAAAACAATGCATACAAAATTTAAGTGTGCTATAGAAGACTTAAAACTACTTGGAAATTTCATTTGGGGTATCTAAAAAGATTTTGTAACATTAATAACATTTTCTACAATGCTAAACTCATTTCAAAAGTGAATTAGAGGTAACTTTTTTAAAGCTATATATTAACTGTGCTTAAATTCTCTAGAGTTAATGTTTAGTATTCATCTTATTGCAGTAAAAATTGTTCACGTTTAGCGAGAGCTTTGGGAAATCTAGGGCTATTCAATCTGGACACAAATTTTTTTAACATTGGTGTTGCTATGTTGAAAATGTATGTATATGGAGTTTTTCTTTTTATAGATAATTAATTTGTATATATGGATTTCTTTCCTCTAAGGTTATTGTGGGATGCCACTAACGTTTGGTAAGATTTCAACTATAAATATTAAGGTACTGTATGGTATTAGAAGTAGAATCCTCTTAGACATTTATGAATTAACAATTACACTATATAACACATCACTATAGATCAATGTGAAATTGCTGGTTCAGTTACTGTGAGTACAAATATTAGGAAAAAAGTTGAAATGCTTTGCAAAGTAGTTTATAACGAATTTGAGTTTAAATTTGCTAGTGATTTTTCAAAACTCAAATAGGAATAATTCTGTCTTTCTCTCACCATATCTTTTCATAACAAGAATAAAATTTTCACAATAGCAATGATAGTTTATTTTTAATATAAGAAATGTCCGAGACATGTGAGGAAACTTTACTGAGACATTAAAAGACTTAAGTGAATATACATTAACCACATATCTGGATTGAAAGACTCAAAACTGAAAAGATATCAATTCTCTACAAAATAATATGTGAATATAATACAATGCCAAATAAAATCCTAAGACACTTTTGGAGCAGAGGGACCTTGAAAAAAAAAATTCCTAGTTTGTTTAAAAGAAGAAATATGAATACTGAATACCCAGAAATTTTCTGAAAAAGAAGTGTAATGATGTGAATCTTATTCTACTATATTTTAAAACATATTTTAAAGTTAAAAAAATGGATAAGGCTTGACAAGGGAACCAAAATAGACAAATAAATCCATGAAACAATAAATAAGTGATTGATGATCATAAAGGGAGACCTTCGAATAAGTGGGGAAATGGTAAATATTCAATAAGTGTTATTGGGAAAGCTGGAGAAAAATCGGTGGTTAAAGAAGAAAAGAAAATTTTATCCCTAAATCATACCGTCATTCAGAATAAAATCCAAATGAATTAAAGATATAAAGATTAAAAATGTAATTGTAAACATAAGGAAATTCAGGTGGATATTTGCACAATCAGGATGGGGAAGAACTTTCAAAACTTGATGTTAACGAGGAAAAGGTCAATAAATCTAACTGCAGGAAGCCATTAAACGCTGAACTGCAAAAAGGCTGTAAATAAGGTTAAATGATAAATTGAGGGAGAAATTGTCATATATGAGGCAAAATGTTACCATAAAAATAAGATATTATTTTTCACATCTATTAGTCAGGGTCCTGGCCGAAAAAAGGGCATACACAGGCAGGGTGATTGGGAGAGTTTAATGTAAGGAGGCTTTTTACAAAGGTGTGGGCAGACCCTAGGGATGGAGAAGCACCCCAGGGCTAGCACAAGTCCAGGAGGGAGGCATTTCTCACCCCAGGTCAGAAAGGGCAAGGGAGAAGCAGTTTCTGAAACACAAAATGAGTAGAGACCACCAGACAGCAGCTGTGGCTCTTGGCAGAAGGATACAGCCCATCCACCATCAATCTGGCAGAGAGGTAGCAGACCAAAGCCTTGACTTCACTCTGCTCCTGTCTGCCCACCTCCTGCCAATGGCTCCACTGGCTGACCAATGAGGGAGCCAGAGGGCAAGGAGCCCACTGATGCTTCAAAGAGCAAGGTGGAGAAGGATGGAAAGTGAATCTGCAGATGGGAGCAGAAAACTTGTCATTGGCAAGACAAGTTAAAAGAATGTTTAGAAACATTCTTTTAAAGAAAGACAATTAAAAGAATGATTAACACTGGTGCTGTAGAGGGAGTGGAGAATCGAGGATTCAAATACATGTTTGTGGTCGTGTAAATATTTCCACCCTTTGGAGGTCAAGTTGACAATATGAAATGCGCATATCCTGTAACCCAGAAATTCTATTTCACAAGATCTATCCTTCAGAAATAGTCAAAAAAACAGCATTTGAATATTTATCACAGCATTGTTTATTATAATGAAGATTTTAATGGCAACCTAAATATCCATCAATAGGAAACTGGTTAAATATATTATTGTATTTATAAAATGGAATAGTATGCTGACATTATAATTGATTTTTGAGGCTTTTATTCCTTTTTTTAACCTTTTTATTTCAGCTTTATTGAGGTATAATTGACAAGTAACTGGCTTATATTTCTTAATAGGACAGATGGTCATAATAAACCATTAAGCGACAAAATTAATACAGAGAATAATGAGCATGTATGTACAGAAAACAAATCAAAAGGGATATATACCAAGAGGAAAGTGGTAAAAACTGTGGGTGATTTTTGTTTATTATTTTTATTTCTGGTTATGTGTGTTTTCCAATTTTTCCAACAATGAATGTGAATTATTTTTCAGTAGTTGGGTTTTTATTTTTTAAGGAAAAAAAGAGAGAAATCTGAATGTAAAGCTAACTCTAACATCAGATATTTTTGGCTCTTTTCAATTTGGTTTCTGACTGGTTTCAAAAGAAAAAATTGTGTACTTTATTAACCAAAAAAAACTAGATAGAGCTCTGTATCAAAGTAAACGAAGGCCTGTGTAATAAAACGCCTGGGAAATGGAGAGCTATAAATATTTATGAGAGAATTGTATCGGGTGAGGGAAGGAGATGTTTTTAATGATAGAAAAAGGTACATTATAGAGTTGCTTCAGCTACAAAAGTGACAGGATCACCAGTCATCAAACCCATCTTTTTCTCCAGCTTCTAAAATATAGCATCATCTTCACGGCATGAAGCCCATTATAAACTGAAGTCCTAATTTTACATTAATAACAAAATAAGACTAACAAAAGTTAAGCGTCAAGCATCATACAGCACACAGTATTACTTATGTCTTATAGATAAACTGAAGATTTTTTATAAATCCCTCAATATCAATTAGATTAACTAGTTATTCTTCGGTATTAGGGGAAGGCAATTGAGTAAGAGAGATCACCAGAAAACTAGTCCATGAAATAAAATTATGTCCCATTCTAGGAGCTGCCTTAAAAAAACAGAATTTCTGTCTTTAAGTTAAAAATGACAGATTGACCAAATACATTTCTCTCTTCTTCCTCCTAAGAATCACTAATAATAGTGAAGGAATAATATATATACCTACCTTAATAAAAAGAACAGGAGGGAATCTATTGGCAGACAGGAGATTTCAAGAAAATTCTGAAAAATGGAGAAGAGGAGTGCTAGGGACACAGGTGTAGCGTAGTGTGTACACAGAAGCAGATATGGAAACAAGGGCACAAAGCGGCCTGACTTCTTGACAGAATCCTAGAGCAGCTTACATTTAGAATCTAAGTTACATCAGAAATTGAGAGTAAGATGCAAAGCTAAAAACAGGAAGATGAATTGGAAGTCAGAGTGATAGCCATCTTCCAAGACGACCTCCAATGATCCTTACCTCCTGGTATTCAGTTGTTTAGTCCCCTCCCATATTAAATAAATGATGGCCCTATGTGGCCAGCAGATTACAGTAGAAGTGACAAGGGGTGATTTCTGAGACTAGGTCTTTTTTTTTTTTTTTTTTGCAGTAACATTGGTTTATAATATTGTATAAACTTCAGGTTTACATCATTATACTTCTATTTCTGCATAGATCACATCATGTTCACCACCCAAAGACTTATGACAATCCATCACCACACACATGTGCCTAATCATCCCTTTTTTGAAAGGCTTTGCAGCTTCCACTTTGTTCTCTTGGATTGCTCTCTATGGAGAAGCCAGTTACCATGCTGTGAGGACACTCCAGCAGCCCCATGGAGAGGCCCATCTGGAGAGGCCAATACCAGCACCAATTTTCTCGACATGTAAGTAAGTCATCTTGGAAATGGATCCTCCAGGTCCAGTCAAGCCTTCAGATGACTGTAGTCCCAATTTACAAGCAATCCCAAATCCAAACCACCAATCAAGCCACTACCAATTTTATGACCCACAGGAACCTTCAGAGGTAATAAATGATTCTTGTTGTTTTAAGCCACTAAGTTTTGGGGAAATTTGTTATGCAACCATAACAGCTAGAACAGTCAATACATGGATGAGTCAAGTACCACAACTTCACACAGAATGTTTCACACAGGGATCTGCTTCCCCAGACAGGAAATAGGAAACTTCTCCTTTAGATAAGATAAGGGACCTCCACAGTCTCACATTTGGAAGTACCCTAGAGTCCCAAGGCAGGTTGGTTCCTTGCTCAATCACTCTGTACCCAAAGGTACCAATCAACAAGCCCCAATGTTGCAACAGAACTCCCAGTCAACTTCTGGTACCTCATTTTAAAATATAAAGAGACAATCAGAAATCACCAGATATTTGTAAAAAGTCTTCAACATGAAAGGTCAGTATGAACAAAGAGAGGTTCAAAAACAAAAACATCTTAACTATGTTAATTCTTCCAATCCAAGAGTACAGAATATCTTTTCATTTCTTTGTGTCTTCTTCAATTTCTTTCAGCAATATTTTATAGTTTTCAGTGTACAGATTTTTCATCGCTTTGGTTAAGTTTATTCCTAGGTATTTTATTCTTTTGGTTGCAATTGTAAATGGGATTGTATTCTTAATTTCTCTTTCTGCTACTTCGTTGTTCGTGTATAGAAACACAACTAATTTTTGTACATTGATTTTGTATCTGGCAACTTTACCGTATTCATTTATTACTGCTAAAATTTTCTTGGTGGATTCTTTAGGGTTTTCTATATATAAAATCATGTCATCTGCAAATGGTGATAGTTTCACTTCTTGATTTCCAATTTGGATCCCTTTTATTTCTTTTTCTTGCCTGATTGCTCTGGCTAGAACTTCCAATACTATGTTAAATAGGAGTGGCGAGAGTGGGCATCCTTGTCTGGTTCCTGTGTGATGTCCATGCTTCCTAAAGCAAGCTATAGATTCATTGCAATCTCTATCAAAGTTCCAACAAAAGTTTTCACAGAAATAGAACAAACAGCCCTAAAATTTATATGGGACAACAAAAGACCCCAAATAGCCAAAGAAATCTAGAGAAAAAAGAACAAAGCTGGAGGTATCACTCCCTGATTTCAAAATATAGTACAAAGCTATAGTAACCAAAACAGCATGGTACTGGCACAAAAACAGACACACAGACGAATGGAATAGAATCAAGAGCCCAGAAATAAACCCACACATCTATGGACAGCTAATTTTCAACAAAAGAGCCAAGAACATACAATGTAGAAAGGAAAGTCTCTTCAACAAACGGTGTTGGGAAAACTGGACAGCCACATGCAAAAAAATGAAAGTAGACCATTGTCTTACACCATGTACAAAAATTAATTCAAAAGGGATTAAAGACTTGAATGTAAGACCTGAAACCATGAAACTTCTAGAAGAAAACATAGGAAGTACACTCTTCGACACATGTCTTAGCAACATATTTTCAAGCACCATGTCTGACCAGGCAAGAGAAACAATAGAAAAAATAAACAAGTGGGACTACTTCAAACTAACAACCTTCTGCACAGCAAAGGAAATCATCAACAAAACGAAAAGACAACCTAACAATTGGGAGAAGATATTTGCAAATCATATATCCGATAAGGGGTTAATTTCCAAAATAATAAGAACTCATACAGCTCAACAACAAAAAAACTAATAACCCAATTAAAAAATGGGCAAAACAACTGAACAGACATTTCTCCAAAGAAGATACACAGATGGCCAACAGGCACATGAAAAGATGTTCAACATCATTAACTATCAAGGCAATGCAAATAGAAACTACGATAAGATATCATTTCACACCTCTCAGAACGGCTGTAATTAACAAGACAGGAAACAACAAGTGTTGGGGAGGGTGTGGAGAGAAGGGAACTGGCATACACTGCTGGTGGGAGTGCAAACTGGTGCAGCCACTATGGAAAACAGTATGGAGATTCCTCAAAAAATTAAGGCTAGAACTACCATACAGTCCAGCTATTCCACTGCTGGGTATTTATCCAAAGAACGTGAAAACAGCAATGCATAAAGATACACGCACCCCTGTATTCATTGCAGCATTATTTACAATAGCCAATACCTGGAAGCTGCCTAAGTGCCCATCGAGGGATGAATGGATAAAGAAGATGTGGTATATATACACAATGGAATACTACTCAGCCATAAGAAAAGATGAAATCCAGCCATTTGTGATAACATGGATGGACATTGAGGGTATTATCCCAAGTGAAATAAGTAGAGGGAGAAGGTGAAATACTGTATGATCCCACTCATAAGTAGAAGATAAAAACAACAACAAACACACACATAGAGACAGAGATTGGATTGGTGGTTACCAGAGGGGAAGGGGGGAGGGGGGTGAAAGGGATCATTAAGCACATGTGTGGTAATGGAATGTAATTAGTATTTGGGTGGTGAATAGGATGTAATCTACGCAGAAATAGAAGCATAATGATGTACACTTGAAATTTATACAATGTTATAAACCAACGTTACCACAATAAAAATAAACAAACAAACAAACAAACAAAAACAGAAGAAACAGTGTTGGAAATAAAAAAGAACTTCAAAAACCGCTTATTGGTAGCATCTGAGAAACTTGACAAACTGTTGAATCTATTTTTAAAAAAACAGAATGATGTAAAACAAGTACAGTTCTTTGAAATTTAGATATAACTACCTAAATTAAAAACTCAATAGATGTGTTGGAAAACAGAATTGAGGAAATTCCCCAAAGAGTAGGACTCAAAGATGAAAAATATGAGAGAAAAAAATTAGACATAGAGGATTGGTCCAGGAGGCCAAATATCTAGGATTTGGTTTTCCATAAAGGAAGAATGGATAAACAGGAAAATTTGTCAAAGAAATGAATCAAGAAGTTTTTCTAGAACTGAAGTATTGAAAGGACTTGCTGACTGAAAGTGTGATGAAAAAGAGAAAAAGAAGAAGACGTATATTAAGACATATTCTGTGGAGGGGGAATTGGAGGAGGGTCGTGAAAGGTACAAACTTCTAGGTATAAGATAAATAAGCCGTCTTCGGCATCGGTCTTAGCAACATATTTTCAAGCACCATGTCTGACCGGGCAAGAGAAACAATACAAAAAATAAACAAATGGGACTACATCAAACTAAAAAGCTTCTGCACAACAAAGGAAACCATCAACAAAACAAAAAGACAACCTAACAATTGGGAGAAGATATTTGCAAACCATACATCTGATAAGGGCTTAATCCCCAAAATATATAAAGAACTCATGCATCTCAACAACAAAAAAACTAACAACTCAATTAAAAAATGGGCAAAAGACTTGAACAGACATTTCTCCAAAGAAGATATACAGATGGCCAACAGACACATGAAAAGATGTTCAAAATCATTAACTATCAGGGAAATGCAAATCAAAACTACAATGAGATATCACCTCACGCCCGTCAGAATGGCTATAATTAACAAGACAGGAAACAACATGTGTTGGAGAGGATGTGGAGAGAAGGGAACACTCATACACTGCTGGTGGGAGTGCAAACTGGTGCAGCCACTATGGAAAACAGTATGGAGATTCCTCTAAAAATCAAGGATAGAACTACCATATGATCCAGCTATTCCACTGCTTGGTATTTATCCAAAGAACTTGAAAACACCAATACATAAAGATACATGCACCCCTGTGTTCATTGCAGCCTTATTCACAATAGCCAAGACTTGGAAGCAACCTAAGTGCCCATCAAGGGACGAATGGATAAAGAAGATGTGGTATATATACACAATGGAATACTACTCAGCCATAAGAAACAATGAAATCCAGCCATTTGTGACAACATGGATGGACATTGAGGGCATTATGCAAAGTGAAATAAGTCAGAGGAAGAAGGTCAAATACCGTATGATTTCCTTCATTAAGTAGTAGATAATAACAATAATAAACAAACACATAGAGACAGAGATTGGATTGGTGGTTACCAGAGGGGAAGGGGGGAGGGAGGAGGGCGAAAGGGATCATTCGGCACATGTGTGTGGTAATGGGTTGTAATTAGTATTTGGGTGGTGAACATGATGTAATCTATGCAGAAATAGAAGTACAATGATGTACATCTGAAATTTACACAATGTTATAAACCAATGTTACTGCAATAAACAAGAAAATAAAAAAAATAAAATAAAAAAAGACAAATATGCCCTGGGAATGTAATGTACAGCATGATGACTATAGTTAAGACTGCCATTTGGTATATTTGAAAGCTGCTAAGAGAATAGATCCTCAAGTTCTCATCAAAAGAGAAAAAAACTTTTTTCACTTTTTTTGTATCTATATGAGATGATGGATGTTAATTAAATTTATTGTGGTAACCATTTCACAATATAAGCAAGCCATGTCTGTATGCCGTACACTTTAAATTTATACAGTGCTGTATGTCCACTATATCTTAATAAAACTGCAAAAAAAATATGTATTGTGAAATTTAGAACACTAGCAATAAATTTAAGATGCTAAAAGCCTCCAGAGAGAGGAAGGAAGGAAGTGGGAGGGAGTGGGGGAGAGAGAGAGAAAACCAGATCGCATACAAAGCAATTGAAATGCGGACTGTATTAGACTTTCTCAAGAGCAAGCAATACTGGATACTAGACACAGTGGAGGACTGCCTACACAATGTTGAGACAGATAGTGCAGTGGTTATGAGCGTGGACTCTGGAGTCAGATCACCTGGGTTTGAACTCCTTCTGTTTCTACTTACTAGCTACATGACATCATTTTAACTATTTTCACCTGCCTCCAGCTAGGTGTCAATCTGACCAGAGGCAGTCAGATCCATGATAGACAAGACAGAAAAAATGATCCGGACTTCTGGGTCGAGTTAGACAATATGGTTAATAGGAGTAAGGCCTAACCCAGTCCTAGGAAGCAGTGCTGACAGCAACCAGGATGAAGGTCTAGGTCTTCAATCTGTCAGCTGAGGTAGAGGGCTAACCTCAAGGCAAAGGAAACCAAAGCCAGTTCTGGGGACAGTGACCAAGAGGGATCAGGAAGTTGCAAGGAGGTCTCTAGCCCCCTTTCCCAAGAGAGAACTGGCAGAGAAATCAGACAACATGGGTGGGACAGGACCAGTTTGGCAGATTGGCTCCGTGTGGTGGGAGTTAGATTTACAAAACTGATGCAGCATCAGCCCCAGACACTAGGGCACGGGGCAAAGACTACATCTATGCCTCGCTTCCTGGAAAGAAGGGTGGGAAGGTCAACTTAGCCAGGAAGGGTCATAAATAAACCTTAATATATTCATCAAGCTGTAATGAATGTCTCCACCCTAAACTATGAGAGCTCTGGGGGCCAAGACTACATCTTGTTCATCTCTGTCCCCAGTGCTGGATGCCTGGTCAGCACTTGATAAATAAAGGAGAGAATTATGCATGATTCTATCAATGAAAGGCAATATTTAGAGGACACTGAATCAAAACTAAAGGCTTAAGACGATATCCAGGCTCAGAATTACGAAGTTTATTGCCCAAGTGTTGCCCCTCCTTGGAGGCACTGTTGTCCCTACTATCCTGGTTTCTGCCCTCACAATGTGTGTACTCCCTCTGGCCACTGCCTCCTGCTAGTCATCTCCTGACCACACCCTCTGAAGCCCGAGCTGCCCTAAAAGATGCCTGCCCTCTGGCAAAAGCATACATGGCTACTCCCACACTCTGATCCAGCCAATCAAGATGGCTAAGCCAGCCCCAAATTCCCTTTTTCCTCGGGCATGCAGATCTGCTCTACTCAAGGAGAATCACACAAAACTCCAACTTTCTTGATTTTGCCCTGGCTGCCTGTCCCATCAGGCTTCCCTCATCTTTCATTTCACTTTGGGGGACACAGTCCAAAGTCACTGCCCAGTAACTATGGGAAGAAACTTGCTCAGTGATATACAGACAAGGAAACTGAGTCTCAGAGAGGATGAGTAACCAGCCACGGGTCACAGAGCTAACAGGTGTTGAAGACTAAAATGATGCTATTAGACTCAGCAGTTTGTGCGCTCCATCCAACCTCCAAAACTCTTCAATCTTCCAGGAGCAGGCCCCCTGATCTCCCCAGCAGCCTCACCTCCATACTCCAGGCATGTGCAAAGGACCCCAGGCCTACACCCCTGACCTCCACTTGCCCTGTCTTTCCAGAGGGAGGAAACATTCTGTCAATCTTCATGCCCTATAAATCCTGGACTACACTTTTGTTTCCTAAAGGTCACATCCAAGCACAAGTCTTAGAAACACTTGAGTTTTTGCATTTATTCTGAAAATATTGCCTCTAGCTTCAAGGGAAAAAGCAAAATATCGTAAATTTGGAGCAAATTCAAGGGGCAAGTCTGTCTGGAATGGGAAGAAGTAATGTAATGACGGTGCACTGTTTTCAAGGAAATGAGGCTTTGCCATGGTCATGTTCATATACTAACTGGAATTGGACATACCAATCACACTTGGAAGAAGACCCTAATTTAATGAATAGATAAAGATTATTGGAATTAGCAAATCAGAGCATCAATCCAAGCAGCTACAAGACTTGGCTTATAGAGTTATCTCACTTTGTCTAGGTAAGTACAATGACTGAAGTTCTTTAAGTTATTCTCCGAAGTGAATAAATATCTCTTCCTATACCCTTATTTACACTACTCATTACTTAGCAATATCCCTTTTTTTCTCTTGATATAGCAAAGAAAAACTTTAGTTAAAGTCCTTTGTGGATTATCACCAATTTTAAATTGGTAATACCAGGATTAACGAAATTTTAATACAATACCTGAATTATCTGTGGATTTTAAGAATAAAGTTGACATCTTGATTTGTAAGTAGTATTCCCCACTACAATGAGGCATTAATAACCATGTATTTGCAAAAATTAAAAATGCCCCAAAATATTACCCCTCATTTAATTCCATTCTCCTTAATTATGTGATTCCGTAGAGAATTTAAACCTATTTTGATTATCTTTTCTAAAGAAGCTTTTTTTTACTATATTTTATTTTCTAAAGTAGTTATTCTCAATGCTATTATTGTTGATTATTTGATTTTGTCAGTTCTCCCCTCTAAAAGGGCTCGATGGCCATCACACCAGTCATAGCCAAAAAAACCATAAAATTTATAGCCCAGATGGGGGCACTTCTGAGATCAAAAAGGAGCACTATTAATACACACACCAGGCCTAAACCAGCTCTCTCCTGGGCAAATGGAGAAGTATGGTTAGCTCAGCCCAGTGTCCCCATCCTGAGAATGTATCCTGAGTAAAATTTTTCAAAGGATAAAGCTAAATACATAAAGATTTTCATTGCTATAGAATATATATAAGTGAAAATGAGAAGAAGCAACCTAATATGGGAAAAATTAAGCTAAAGTATGGGAAAGTTAGCTTAATTATAGATATAATTAATTGAATATGATATAATCATTAAAACTAGTCATCATGAAGTTGATGAAACAGCACAAAATGGCATGAAAAAATACTTATGATATAGTTTTCAGTAAAAAAAGAACACAACCTCAAATCAGTACTGAACTCAGAGCTATGTAAGACTATATGCCGATACATTTATAGACATGACCAGCCACATGATTTGTGGGGCCTTTCTGAGTGTGGTTCCCTGTGCCATTGCAAAGCTCACACACCCTTGAAGCCTGAGGACAGACTAGCTGGAGAGAGAGAAAATGAAAACAAGCGAGTTATTTATAACAGTCAAGGAATTTGTTTATTTTCATTATTGCTATTATGATATCTTTTTTCATAAATGAAAATTTTTTTAAATTGATAACAGATCTTTAGGTTAACGTACAGTGAAATAAACTTTGTTTTGACAATGTGAGCGTTTCCTGACGCCTGAAAATAGACACATCCTAGGGCTCCAGTTCTCGACCCTGCCTGAGCACCTGCGTTTCCTTGCAGCTTCATACATTCCAAATGTCCACTCTTCACTCTTAGAGATATTGATGTAGCAGGTCTGAAACATAGCAATTGAAACCCAGATATTCAGCATTCTAAACTGCCTTTCCCAACAGAAGGGTCTCAGATGTTGGTTTTGTCCTTTGGGCTCTTCTTCTCTTTAAAAATAACAAATTTTTCATAACTTAATCATGACTACAAGTCATGTGGGGAAAACGGTATTGGTTTGTGGTTCTGACTTTTATGTTCTATTTTTGGTTTGTTTTGTCCATTTTTATTCACTAAACCTAGAGATTCTCACCCTTAGGTAAGCTTTCAAAATTATAAATACAGAAGCGATGTAATTCTACAGTAAAATAATATTACTTTTGTAAGAAGACCAAGAAGAAATGTTAGATACAGAGAAGAATAAATCTGTTTAGAGAATTGTTGACATTTTTCCCTCTATATGTCTTCAAGAAATGATCTAGCATGGCTTTATGTGGGTTTTATTGTGGCAAACCACAAAACTTATGAATAAAAACAATGTTCCAGACAATAGGTAATCAACCAAAGATACATGGAAGAAAACTTCATCCAGGCAAATGGTACGTCTACCATGCAATTCTCAGCATAGGCATCATCTCCTAGCAATGTCTGTCATGGGTACTGGCAGGGTCAGAACCAGGGTGAGGCAAGGGACATGCCTAGGGTACAAAATCTAAGGAGGTACTCACTCTCAGGTGCCAACCATGCATTTGCACAACCCTGAGAGTGGGTGCCTCCTTAAATTTTGTGCCCTAAGTAACTGCTTGTCACACCTTGGGCACAGGAGTAGAGATTTATAGCATGCATGTTGTACATCTGTCTTTTTCACTCCAGAACCAATTAACAATTTTCCCTTAATAGATTTTTAGAGAAAATTCTCAATCATCAGTAAGCAGTTATTTGAATTCGATGTTATCGTCAGTAAATCTAGCTTTCAAGTATCCGTTAACAATTGGTCAAATTATGCCTAATTAAATCCTTTGATGACATAAATAGAATCTCTGTATCATTTATTGTGTACCATTAAGACCTAAAGTGACCTTTAAACAAAATGTTACCCATTGCTTCCCCATGCTAGAGAAAATAAGAACCAACAACTCTATCTATGTCTATCTCTATCTATCAGACAAGCTAGCTCTACTTTGGTATGCTGATTTTCATTAATCTGAAAGGTAAAAAGGAGTGAGGAAAAAAAATTCTTACAGTGGGGAAAGAAAGATGGGATGACTGTTGTCCACCCCTGGCTGCCCTCAGCTCAGCTCACCTCAGCTCCACGCGCTGAGGCACCTACAGCCCCAGTCCCACCAAGTTAGGTATTCTGTTTCTTTCTGTCCAGAGTTTGTAGAGCAAACTGTGTCACAGCAGCAGCAGCAGCACCTAAGAGACTGTTGGAAATGCAGAATCTCAGGTCCCACCCCCGACCTGCTACATCAGCACCTGCATTTTAACAAGATCCCCAAGTGATTTGTAGACACACTAGCATTTGAGAGGCATGCTCTGTTCCAGCCCATCCCTTCCCCCCAGAGTTTGAAGTAGTATTTCTGTCATAAGCAAGGAGACCAGCACATCAGAGTGAGCAGGCTTACCTGTCTCCAAGCAGCTGCAGTCTCTAATCCTTGATGTGTTTGCCCAACCCTCACAACAGCTTTCTGCCATGGTTACTCATTAGTAGACTAGCACTCTGTCTGGATTCTATGTGAATCCGCCTCCGTGCCCCAGAGGACTTGGAAAATCCGTGGGGGCAATTTTGGGTTGTCACAATGATTGGGTATGCTATTGATCTTTAGTGGGCAGGAGTCAAGGACGGTAAATGTCCTGTAATCCAAGGGATAGTTCTGCACACAAAGAGTGGCCCCGCATTCCACGAAAATTTCAAATATCCCACTGGGCATTCCTGTAGGTGAAAAATTTGTCATAATTATCTGAGCCTAGAACTGAACTTCTTTTCACACATGAACACAAAAGTATTTTTGCAGGAATGCAACTACTGTGCAAATCAAGAGAAAAGTGGACTTTATTTTGATCAGAATTTTACCAAGAATTGTTCAGGAATTTCCTGAAAAATCCCATTAACAATGGCAACACCCCTCCTGGCAATTCAATTGCTACTTCAACACACCTGTGTCAGACTGCATTTGTAGCTTTCTCTTTCTCAGTGCAACCCTCTGATTTCTTCTTTATGTCTTAGGGCCAAGCTACTCAAAGTGTATTCCGTGGGCTTGTCAGAAATACAGAATCTCAGGGCCCACCCAACACCTACTGAACCAGAATCTGCTTTTTAACAAGATCCCAGGAGATTTGTATGTGCGGTGGAGTCTGGAAAGCACCGTTCTGGTATAGTTGGAGAAGCACTGTTCCAGTACAGTTGTGCACAAGCATTATAGACTAAAGTAAATATTATTAGTTACTTTTTTATTTCCTTTCTATTTTATAGTTAGGGCATACTGATTGTTTAAAAATTATGTTTGTAGATTATTTTATCAATGAATGTTAAGTAAGTGCGTGTAACAAAATATTTGTTTGAAATAGAGGAAATTGAGTGTGTCGACATTGAGAGCCACTTAGTTGGGACCTAACCATCTGCCCAGTCATTGATTATCAACTCTCTTTAGCCCACAACCATTAGCTGAAAACTAAGAACCACCCAATTATGGTATCACCATTGACTGAAACGCCTGTTGCTGCCACCCACTAACCAGATGGATTCCCTTAGATAATCACATCAATCCAAATCAGGGCCAAATCCCAGGGTTCTTTGGGATAGAACCTATCTTTTCCCTAATTGGCCATCTTCTTTCTCTTGAAGACCAGACCCATGGCCAAGTTAGCCTTATCCTGCTACAAAATTTTCTCCCATACTGTGTAGTTTTTCAAATCCTAATATGTCCTACAAGTGATCCCACCAGAGTTATGAAGAAGGTACAGATATGATCTAGTGGCATTCAAACTTTAGGATTCTACATGAAAGTTTCCCATCTTCCAGAACATTGTATAATCCATATCCAACCGAATACAAAAATACATTTCCAAAGCAAAAGTGAATGACTTGGTGGGGGTGAGAGGAGTTAGTGCTAATATTTGTATTATATGTTATCATTCCTCATTATGACATAAACATTGAAAGAATTGCTTATTTCAATTATAAAATCTAAATGGTGTCATCTTAGTTTGAATTATGCCACTATAAAGAGAATTAGGAACTGAATCACCCAAGTTTCAGCTTCACAAATTATCTAGGGAAATCTAGTCATTTCTAAATACAGTAATATTTGACATTATGTCTATGAAGTGTGCTAGAATTATCACTTGGACAAAACTTTCTGAGGCTTATATATTAATATATTTGCAATACTCATGTCATTATTGTACTTTTTGATGCTGTTCCCAGCAATCGAAAGAAAAGTACCCAATTTACCAGTTATATTTCCTGGTTAGGAGCTTGGTATAAATCATTTCCACTGATCACGTTATGCAAATTTTTCTTCATTATGTACTGGAAATAATTTTGTATTCCAACCATCCTGCCCTGAATCACCACCTCCAAACCTGTAGCATAACTAGTAGCATGATTTGTTCCGTAGCATAGACTTCCTTTAAGATAGTACAGATACTAAGCAGGAAAGAGCACTTTGAAGTCAGAAAACCAGTGCTTAGCCATTGCTCTGCCAGTTATCAGATCTGTGATTTCAATCAATATGTCAAATTCTGTGAATTGCAGTTTCTACGTCTACAAAAGAAGAGAGTGGACCAACTCATCTATAACTTTCTGTCCAGATTTAATATGTTGTGATTATGTCCAAGGAGCAAACAGGTAAATGTGTTCTTTAAACTGGAGAGCAATTTTATAACATTTCCAAATCAACTTTGATATTAGATCACCTGATGATCATTTAAAGGATTATAACTGTCAATTCTTATATATGTTCAGGAAAGGAAGCAATGTCATTCTTGATATGAAAATCAGGTATCATTAATTTCTGAGGGTAGTATTTTAACTTTTTTACCCTCTTGACTAAAATTAGCTAGCATTTCTGACTAAATATAATTCAGAAAGGCAGGCCAAAAATGACAGGTCACAAACCCTAAGGCAAAGGAAGGATGCAGACAGGCAGGGCATTGAAAACATTAGAGACGAAGAGGCAAAAAAGCAATTAACACATAGGCAAACAACGTAGAGCTTGCTAAATTCCTACACTCAGGGAACTTAAATTTGATCAGTTTGAAAGACTGCATTTGTACAGGTTATAATCTAACTTTTTATAAAAGCTTTCTCATATTTTTGCAATAATATAAAACAGATTATAGGTGTTTATTAAACAGTCTTTGGCAACTTGGCAAAATCTACCAATATGTAAATTGTGTATGACCTTTGATTCACAGTTCTACCCCTTCAACTCTATTCAACAGAAATACTGGTTCGTGTACAAAAAGGTATGCGTACAAGGGTGTCTACTGCAGGACTGTTTGTACTAGAGAAAAATGGGAGACAACCTACATAAATGACCCACAGCAAGGCAGTGGGCATGTACACTGTACAGTCATTTTATTTTGAAATAATTTCAGACTTACAGAAACATTGCAAAAATACTACAAAGAATTTCCACATACTTTTTACCCAGATTCTCCAAATGCCATTTTATCACAATTATTTTATCCTCTCTCTCTCTCTCTCCATCTATATACATACACACACACATATATACACATACACACGCACACACACAAACACACATTTTTCATTTACAGCAAAATTTAAAAACTCTTTGTCTTTCTGGTCCAAGACCAGGCATTGCATTTACTTGTCAAGTCTCTTAAGTCTCCTTTAATCTGGAATAGTTCCTTGGTATTCCTTTATCTTTCATGACCTTGACATTTTTGAAGAGTACAGGCCAGTATTTTGTAGAATGCCCCTCAATTTGGATACATCTGATGTGTCCTCATGATTAGATTATTCAGCCATTTTTGTTTAAGTAAACATATATGTAATGACATGAAGACCTCAGGATATTTGCTAATGGAAAATGGGAGCATATTTGTCATGGTCACAACAGGAAACAGATGGCCCACTCAAAGAACTTAACGTAAATTATTTTAGTGAAGGGACTCTTTTCAGAGGTGTGGACAGTGTTAAAGGAACGGCAAGGGGTTAAGGGAACCAACACGGGATGGGAATGCAACCTGGGATCAGCAAGAGTGGGAAGCTTTAACAGCCTTAAGATAAAGGAGCAAGAGGAAGGAACAGCTAGTGCTGGATCTGAGGAAGAGGGGCCGCCAGGCAGGAGCTTCAACCACAGACAAACTGGGTTGTGAGGGAGGGTCAGGGTTACAAATATCCCAACTTCCTTCTCTACCACTCTCCAATCTCCTACCAGTTTCTCCCATTAACCAAAACCAACCAGAAGCAAGGGGACAAGGGAGTGAAGGTGATATAGACCACAGAAGTCCGCTTTCCAGGGCACATCACAGGACAGAGAGAGGTGGAGAATAGATCTTGGGCAAAGGGACAAATAGAGGACAAGCAGCACAGGAAGCAAGTTCTAGTGTCTAAGGATATGAAACAAAATGTCAACTTGGATTTTTCTCATGGTGCAAAATTTCAGCTAAGGGTCAGGGCTGAAGATAGAAGGCACTAAGCTCTCCATGTTTTATCTGCACAAAGCAGCCGACACTGGGGCTACCCTCCTTGCCACAGACCTTACAGAGGGAAGTAAAAATGTAGAACCAGTCCTTCAACCACCCACCACCACATGACCTTCCTCTAGTCTCTATAAAAAGAGAACTGAGAGGGGAGGAGGTCACCAGCCTCAGAATAGCAATTCATGGGAAGAATCTATTCCCTCCGCTTCCCATGCGGAAAGAGAGAGAAAAGATTGCTTCCTCTCCCCAAGACAAGGTAGATGATCCTAATGAGGCTCCAAGAGAATTACTTGTAAAGATTGGGGGTGACTGCAAGAAGAAGAGAGTGGCATTTTATTCCCTATCTGGTTGTCTGCTTGGCCAGCAGATGTGATGATCTGTTTCACACCCTCTACACAGAAGAGAATTGAGGAGAGATGACAAGTGGAGGAGGGAAAGTACCAGGTGGAAAGAAAGGCAGAACTGCCCCCATTCCCTCAAGTTCTTAATTTCTGACAAACATGGAAGATGGGATCCCACATGTATCTGCGAGCCTTAGAGACAGTTCTGGCAAGCAGTTGAGACTGGAGGAACTCTTCTTAGAACAAATTATCTTCTTGGGTAATGAAGGGGGCAAGGTATGCCCTATTAAAGAATGAGAATGGATGCCATCCTTGGCTGGAAGAGGTATCTAAATAGGACAACGGGCTACCGATGCCCCCCAATGCTGAACGGAAGCAAGCCTTTCTTGCAAGGGGCGTATTGATACCTTCACCATCCTCACTGAGCTCACAAAGGCTAGAAGAGCAGAGACAGCCAACCAAGAAAAGACTGCAAGCAAGCTCCCTACCCCGACTGCCATGCAGACCCAGCTGCTGGAGCCACACATAGCTCTGGCCTTCACTGGGGCTGGGGAGGAGACCCATTGCATTTAATCTGAATTGCATTTAAGACTGAAGTTTTAAAGATAAAAAACAACAAATGTTGGAGAGTATGTGAAGAAAACGGAACCCTCATACGCTGTTGGTAGGAAGGCAAACTGGTGCAGCCACTGTGAAAAACAGTATGAAGATTTCTCAAAAATTAAAAATAGAAATACCATAGGATCCAGTTATCCCACTACTGGGTATTTATCCAAAGAACATGAAGTCAACAATACAAAGAGGTTTATACATCCCCTATGTTCATTGCAGCATTATTCATAATAACCAAGATGTGGAAGCAACTCAAGTGCCCATCAACGGATGAATGGATAAAGAAGATGTGGTATATACATATATACAATGGAATACTACTCAGCCATAAAAAGAGACAAAATTGCCCCATTTGCAACAACATGGATGGACCTTGAGGGTATTATGTTAAGCGAAATAAGCCAGACAGAGAAAGACCAACACCGTATGATTTCACTCACATGTGGAAGATAAGCGAACACATGGATAAAGAGAACAGATTAGTGGTTACCAGAGAGGAAGGAGGTGGGGGGGAGGGCAAAAGCGGTCAAGGGGCACATATGTATGATGATGGAGAAAAACTAGACTATTGGGGGTGAGCAAGATGCAGTCTATTCAGAAACTGATGTATAATAATGCACACCTGAAATTACACAATGTTGTAAACCAATATGACCTCAATAAAATAATTTAAAAAAAAAATCACACACACAAAAAAAGGCTGAAGTTTTAAAACAAACATAATCATAAATATTGAAATGAAACCATTCTAATAACTGAAAGTAACAGGAAAGTTATGAAAAGGGGCTGAGATTTCATTAAGGACCTCACGCATCACCCAATGAAAAAGGGAAGTTTAAAATATCACAGTTGGGGGAAAGTCATTTTTAAAAAATTAAATCATTTCATATTTCTGTTCCAATGAATTGTGCTCTTCAATAATTACCTTCATACTTAAAAACTTATATTCATATGAGCAAATAAAAAGAATTATTAGGCCACATATCAAATTGTTAGTAGTAATTACATATGTGAAGGGAAGGGAAGTTATGGAAAGTGGCAAGAATTGAAGATAAATTATCGTGTCTTATTCTACCTTCTTTGGTGTTTGAAACTTATAATAAGCAGGTATTTGTGTATTACATATGGAATTATTGTATGGTGGGAAAAAAGCTTTCTTGCACTTTCTCTATGAGGCCTTGTGAACTCGCAAGTGTTTGTATCATACTGGGAGCGTTGGAGGGGATGACACCCGCAAAGCCTTTATCAGAAGTCCTGGCACAAAAGATGTTCACTTAGTTCCCTCTCCTTGGCCCTCCCATTGCACCTTTGTCATTAGCATCTTATACTAAATGTGATGGCCCAAATGTCATTTTATCTTTACAAAGGAAAAATGTTATAAGTCCTGCAAATGCAATTATTACCTTAATTTTCATTTCTATTTTAAGGATCAGTATTAAATATCTTCCCCAAAAATGAACTTAGCATTTTTTTCAATAGCTTTCAATAGCCGTGTTTTCAATAGCTTTGTACTTATCTATTTCTTAGGTTCCTTTAATAGTCTTCAAAGATGTGTTTTCTGCTTACCATGAACACAGTTATGACTCAAAGTTTTCCTTAATCTGCTTGATTCGGACATGCCTGTATCCAGATCAGCCTCTCCTATGGAGCACCTCTACTCTGCCTCTCAGAAAAGCACATGTGCAATCCTGAAGGTGCAGAATGTGCCAGAAAACCTCAGCAACTTCTCCCTGTGTTCTGGTCTCCCATTATCTCATCAGCTTTCGCCTGATCCTTTTCCTGGCTCACATCCAGATCACACATCCAGTACCTTCCCTGAGCTGGCAATGCCTCTAAGACAACTCCTAGGCTTCACTCATCGTTCATTCTACAAACATTTATGGAGGGCTTAGTATGCGTCAGGTCTATATTTGGGGTTGGTGGGTAACAATGAATAAAATACAGCTCTTGCTGGCCTCACACCAAAGCCACAACCTTCCTGTTGTTTATCAGTCCCACATCGGCCAAGTCCTGTATTCCAAGCCTAGCGTGACTGTCATTCCTGTAATTCTTTACAATTTCAAAAGTGACTATCATGATGATCTCTGCTGTTAATATTATACTTTCAGTTGGTTGGCAAAAAAAAAATCTAAGCCACAGTTCATTGTCTTTCACGTTTTCTACCTATGATAACCTACCCCTCTGGGTTATAAAATGTTAACAGAGTAATCTTAATTTTATGAGCAGTGAAAGCTGTTAACAGTAATTTTGTAAAGATGTTTATTTAACATAAAACCAGACTGGACATGGAAGGGGAAGTGGGCATCCATCCAGTGGGAGATTGGTGCGACCCTTAGAATGCTGCAAAATTGCCGCTAATTGTTGAATGGGCTGAAATCAGCTCTGCAAGTGAACTTCTCCAGCAGAGAGAAAGATTCTCGTGGGATAGGAATGGGACAAGAGGTTTACCTTTCTACTACTACACTGCCTGTAACTCTAACCTTTGTACAAGGCTACAAGCAGGTTAGGGCCTTGAGTTGGAAATAGCTGATTTACTGTGATTGTCCCAGAACTCTGCTGACTTGTGGTTTAAAGTTAATACTAATGTAGCAATCCAGATATGAGCATGTCTTTAATTAGCTTTTCATTAATTTCTCTCTTTTCAAAATAAAGCTTTTGAAAGAATTTTCTCTCTACATTTATTTTATTTGAGAAGAAAAGAAACAAAATTTCAAAGCAAACAGTTTAGAGGCTAGGAAAGAAGGGAAATTGACAAACCCATGGCATGTGGAACTCACCTCTGAATCTGGCGATTAGGATCAACTCAAATATTGTGTCTGTTGAGAGAATATTGTGGGTCATCTTTAGAACCACAGTTGGGAATAAATAGTCCTCTTTCAATCTTACGGGATCCTGGATAGTATGTTATCTGGATTTTCTTTAAGAATAAATTGATTACCAAAAACGTAAGTAACATACTCTGCTATCATGTTGACATACAACTAAAACCAAAAAATTTATATTTAGATAGGGTGTTGTTATGGCAAGTAGTTTTAATTCGTTGTTTTAAAACCACTGCTCCTTTTGATCTTTAAAATCTGTTCCCTCCATTCCCTGCTCAGCTTGAAGCTGACTCCTTATCCCCCGTTCCTCCCTCAACTCACATTCCTTTTAAGTATGAACTCCCTCAACTCTTACCCCTCAAGCAACTCTCACCAAACTATTCTTTAACAATATTTCAATCCAGCCAGAACTAAATTCCAAGAAAAGGAACGTGACTGCAAGCCAGAACCTTCTCTTTTTATAGAACAGAGTAGAATCCACAGCTATTTGACTTGTACTGTATATAGTGCATAGCCAAAGTCATGTGCATGAGAGCTTAATAGGACAATTTGATGATGAAATACCCTGGGCAAAAAAGCCACAAGGAAATTCCAGAGAAAGGAGCAGGGCCAAATCCTGAAACAAATTTAATTTAGCCCGCCAAATCACAACATGTAATTGATAATAGCAGCGAACAAGAAAAAAAGAGCACAAAAATTAATCCTTAGGCACTACACTCATGATATTCAATTATAGCATGGAAAATACCTATAATAAAATATACCAGAAGATTAATGCTCATAAAACTGTTAGCCGTATCAACACCTATTGCACTTATCCTAATATGCCTAGTAAGGCATCGAATAGAGGTCCCTGTTCATTTATAGTTCAAATTACAAGCCTAACATCCTGCAAAATTTGGCATTAACAGGTACAGATGGTCATTTTAATATTCATGTAGACAAACTGTACAAGCTACTGTTTCTTTTGACCCTTGTAAAAACACTCCCTTGGGTTGGAAGTGTCACTTATTAATAGCATCACTGATTAATAATCTTTAAGAAATTATAGAAAACGAGAAGTACCAAAAGAAGATGGGAGACAGCCAGATATGGCTCTAAATGTTTTAATGGGGTAATAGGTGGATTCCACAAACTCAAGACAAATGCTATCTAACGGAAATACTGTAGCCACATTTAAAAATGTAAAAAGAACCAGGTGAAATTAATTATAATAATACTTTTTTTTTTTTTGAGGAAGATCAGCCCCGAGCTAACATCCATGCCAATCCTCCTCTTTTTGCTGAGGAAGACCGGCCCTGAGCTAACATCTATTGCCAATCCTCTGCCTTTTTTTTCCCTTTCTCTCCCCAAGGCCCCAGTAGATAGTTGTATGTCATAGTTGCACATCCTCCTAGTTGCTGTATGTGGGACGCCGCCTCAGCATGGCCAGACAAGCGGTGCATCAGCGTGTGCCCAGGATCCGAACCCAGGCTGCCAGTAGCAGAGCGCGCACACTTAACCACTAAGCCATGGGGCCGGCCCCAATACATTTTACTTAACTCAATATATCCAAAATATCATTTCTTCATGTAATAAACATGAAAAATTATTAATTAGGTATTTTAAATCTTTTTTTTTACATCTCCAAAATCTGATGTGTATTTTACACTTACACAACATCTTAATTAGGACCAGCTGCATTTCAAGTGCTCTACAGCCACATGTAGCTCCTGTCTAACATCGGACTGTGGAGCTACTGACCTATAAGCTACTGACCCCTGCACAATTCTGAAACTGATTTATCTTGGCAAAGCCTGAAGCAAAAGCTTATGCACTACTATTTTATTAAAGGTGCAATCCCGGGAAGTAGAAATGAGGCAAAGGGGGAGTGTGGCAGGGAAGGAAGGCCACTGAGTTGGCCACTGCTTGGAAACAAGGACAATTGCTTGTTCCATCTCATACAATCATCTTCTGAGACACATAAGCTAGTACATCTCAGCAGGAGGAAGGAAGAAGATATCAGCTAGCTTCCATATCACCTTGACCAAAGTTCACTTCACAAAGTAACTCCCCCAGACTTTCAGGTTACACATAACATGATGCCAGTTCAGATCCCACAGCATCTCACACGACAGAGGCTATAAGGAAAGCCCAGAGCAGCAAGCAAGTAATGCACAGCAGGGGCAGGAAGCAGGGCGCTGTTGGGTTGTGACCACGTGAAGCTAGTTGCCATAGCAGCTGGGGAAGACAAATGGCCAAGGACCCCAGGGACAGGAGTGGTAGAGAAGACGTGAGGTGGTGGACGAGAAGTGACTGATGCAACTAAGAAAAGAGTGCAGAAATGACTGAGTCGCCGCTGATGCACCCAGACTGAGTCACGTCAAACTAAATTCATATTATGTTTTGTTTCAGGCACCAGATGGGTAGATCATGTTATGACTTGCATGGATCTCTACCCATCCATTGTCCATCTAATCTTCAAATCTCATTTAGCTTAATTCCTTCCTACAAACCAAGCTTTGCCCTGGGCACTCCTATAGTTAAGTCCTATATAGAAGGAATTTAAAGGCCACCAGACCAATAACACCACGTCCAGAGAGCCTTGCCCTGACTCTCCTCTGATCTTTGGACCCAGTTCTGGTGACTGGATTCCTGCACTGTTCCTTAGTTCTTATCCTTTTCTCCTCTATTTCTGTCTTCTTTACATGGTGCCAGAGACCAGTGTCTGCCAGGATCCATCAGCCTGAGGCTGGCGTTGTTCTACCTGCCTCCTTTCCTTCATTTCTTTGTTTTACTAAATCTCTGCTTCCCAGGGCATTGATCTACCTAAAAGCCAGATGACTTGCCTTACTGAGTCTTCCAAGTAGAAATGCCTCCCTGGTGTATCCCTGTCACCCTGGTCTCCACAAACTGCCTTCCTCCAGCTTTACTGGACTTCCCACAACACCAGCAGTTTGATTGATTCCCCAACTCCACCCTCCCCAGACCCACACCCATCCCTGAGTATTCTTTCTACTTTAAAAGGACTTCTGGTCTCCAGAGTGCAATGATCTGCTGTCTTTGGTTTTTCCTACCTAGGGCTTTCTCCAGGGGCTTCTGCTTGCCATCCTGCAATTTGCACACAGCCTTGTATCACGGTTCATAGCTTGGAGAGTGGAAGCACCTGTGTGCAAGCTACAACCTGCCCGATTTCACTTTTGAATTCTCGTTTGCTGCCTGGAACACATTTCCTCCTCCAAGCCTTTCTTCTTATCCTTCCATTCTCTGCTTATATGTTCTCCCTCAGAGAGGCCTTCTCTGGCCACCCATTCTAAAGTAGACCCTTATCACCATCTCACAATATCCTCGAAGCACTTGCGATAATTTATTTATTATACACCCATTTGCTTATTTATCTGTCTTCCCCTTCAGAATGTAAGGTCCACTAAAGCCAAAATTACCAATGTATATCCAGCCTCCCTTATAGCGCCAAAATAAATATTTGTTGAATGAAAGAGAATGAATAAATGATCTATTTATCTAGCAGTCAAGTTCCTTATATTAAAAATCGAGGGAATGACAGAGACCAGGGATCATGATCTCAAAGGAGTCAAGCAGGTAACATATTACGTAAACCACTGGTTTACAAACTAGAAGGTGACAGGTTTTGGGGCAAACTACAAAAACTCCGTACTTCCTAAAGACATTCAAATTCAAGTTTCAAACATATTCTACTGGACCAATGGAACTCACTCTGCTCTCAGGGCCGTGCCTTCCGCCAAGACTGCTGGGCTCCTTTCCAGCTCCTGCAGCGTGACGGCCAGCTTGTGGGCCCAGTGTTCAGGACGCAATGATATAGCGCTCTCTTTAATTCTCTTGTAACAGCCTTGTTGGCAAATTAATGTGGAATTTTATCCCCAGGACTTTGTATACGCTATTCCCTCGATTCCTTTTACATCTATCTTCTCTACCTTCACTTTGCTAATGCCTATTCACAATTCCTCAAGGAGCCTTTCATGACCATGCCACACCTCCTTGCCCTCTTATATGATCCCATGATGCCCTGCACTCCTGACTACCTATTCATCTCCCTACCAGACTTCCCTTAGGGAAAGGACTGGCACTGTGTACTGCTGTATCCTTGGAGCCCAGGACAGTGCTTGACAGAAAACAGAATTTTTACTGAGGGGGTCCGGCCCGGTGGCATAATGGTTAAGTTCTCGTGCTCCACTTTGGCAGCCCAGGTTCGCGGGTTCGGACCTGGGCCCAGACCTGTGCACCGCATGTCGGGCCATGCTGTGTTGGCGTCCCATAAGCAAGATGGAGGAAGATGGGCACGTGTGTTAGCTCAGAGCCAATCTTCCTCGGCCAAAAGAGGAAGATTGGCAATGGATGTTAGCTCATGGCCAGTCTTCCTCACAAAAATATATATATATATAATTACCAAATGAAAAATGACTCCACCATAGGGATTCCTAGCTAGTTGAACCATACGCCTATAGAAAACTAAAGAATGGATCCAGATGCGGAGGAAAGTCACTAATGTTGTGACACAAGGCTCCATCCTATTCAATATCCTTTATGAATGACTCTGCTGAAGACAAGTTCCACACTGATGTCCAAAGCATGCAAAGCTGGGAAGGAGAGTCAGTGTCTTTGGAAATGGCCAAAGGAGGGGAGATAAGAGATTGTGGCTGTGGTGAGTGTGGGTTGAGGCCTTGATTTTGTAAACTATGTTTGAATATTTTTGTGAGTGCTGGAGGGTAGGATTCATGGAAGAGTGTGGGGGAGGAGATGTGGTTCAAGGTAGGAATGTGCATCTGTTTACTGTATTCACTTACTGGTGGTTTTACGAGCCTGAGGCTGGAGCAATTCCAGTTGTTTCACTTTTGTTTTGCCAGAGAGCCCATAAGTGCTATTTTAAAAGTAACATTGCTGACAGGATTCTATAAATTAATCTGTGTGTACCTTTCTCACTCAAGTTCTCAATTTATAACACCCTTGGTTAGAATACAGCTTCCTTTCTTTCGCATCATATGCACATAAATACAACTGGGTCATTCTCCCCTTTAAATAAATGTATTGATATTTGCTTTATTCTTGAATTTGATACCAGGATTGCTAAATGTCTGTTGAGGTTTAGGAGAGTAGAGCTAATATAAATGGGGCCACGGAACCCATGTATATTAGAGGATGGCCGAAATTCTAATGCAGTCTCTAAAATCGACTCAGTGGTACTGGTCTTCCCTAACTTATTGTCCCACGAATATCTCCGTCTAGGAATCAAATCTGTTAGTAACTAGTAGAATCCCCATTAATGCTAGCTCTAGGAAATTATGAAATTTTGGTTGCTATATGTACGTAACCTTATTTAATTCTCACAGCAACCTACTGAGATGGTTACTTTTGGCAGACCATGTAGGTACCCTGCATATACACTAGACTGTCCATTCTCTGGAGAGTGGAGAGGGGCTGGAAACTGAGTTAATAATAGATCATGCCTACAGGATGAAGCCTCCATAAAAATCCCTAAAAAACAAAGTTCAGAGGGCTTACAGGCTGGTGAACATATCTACATGCTGGGAGGGTGGCACATCCCAACTCCACAGGGACAGAAGCTCTTGCACTCATGACACTTCCAGGCCTCACCCGCACATATCTCTTCATCTGGCTATTGATCTGTATCCTTTATCATACCCTTTATTATATAATAAACTGGTAAATGTAACTAAATATCTCCCTGAGTTCTGTGAGCTGCTCTAGCAAATGATCAAATCCAAGGAGGGCGTCTTGGGAACCTCTGATTTGTAGCAAATTGGACAGAAGTTGTGAGTAACCGGGAGACCCACTATTTGCTATTGGTATTTGAAGTGGGGAGCAGTCTTATGGGATGAGCCCTTAACCTGTGGGGTCTGTACTAACTCTGGTTAGTGTCAAAATTGAATTAAACTGTAGGACATCCAGCTGATATCATAGAGAATTGCTTGGTGTTGGGGAAAAAAAGACCCACATATCTGGTGTCAGAAGTATTATGAGTGTGAGTAAAGGAAGACACATAGCACAGTTTTTCCTATACACCTCCAATGATCCTCGCCTTCTAATATTCACACTCTTGTTTAATCTTCTCCTCTTGAGTGTGAGCTAAACTTACTGACTCACTTCGAACACATAGAATATGGCAGAAGTGATGAGATGTCACTTCCAAGATTAGATTATTAAAAGGCTATGGCTTCCATTATGGACTCTTTCTCACTCACCCACTCTCTTCAGGATCTCGCGGTGTGTTATAGATTGAATTGTGTCCCTCCCAAAATTCATATGTTGAAGCCCTAACCCCCAATGTAATGGTATTTGGAGATAAGGCCTTTGAAGAGGTAATTAAGGTAAATGAGGTCATAAGGGCTGGTGTCCTTATAATAAGAGGAAGAGACACCAGAAATCTTTCTCTTTCTCCACACATGCACAGAGAAAAGGCCATGTGAGGACACAGTGAGCAGGTGGCTATCTACAAACCAGGAAGAAAGCTCTCACCAGAAACTAAAATTGCTGGCATCTTGATTATGGATTTCTAGCCTCGAGAACTGTTAGGAGAAAAATGTGTAGTTTAAGCTACCCAGGCTGTGGTATTCTGTTATGGCAGCCCGAGCAGACTAACACACTATGTCATGAGGCAGTCCTCTGGAGAGGCCCATAGGGCAAGGCACCAAGGCTTTTCAACAACCACGTGAGTGAGTTTGGAAGCAGATCTCCCCCAGTCAAACCTTCAAATGAGACCATAGTCCTAGCTGACAGATTGACTGTCACCTTGAGCCAGAGACACACAGCTCAGCTGCACCCAGATTCCTATCCACAGAAACTCTAAGAGACTAAATGTTTGTTGTCATAAACTACTAAGTTTTGGTGGTAATTTGTTATGCAACATTAGATTACTAATACATGGAAGCAACATGCAATGTGGAGAGACTAGGTGCATAAAGTGGTTAACCAGAGAATCAGCCCCAAACGCATTGCCATAAAAAAAAAAGAAGTCAGAGCAGGGAGTAGGGAATTCTAGGGTGAAGCCAAGTGAAATAGAGATAAGGAGACAAAAGGAAGGAAGAGCCAACTGGCCAGGCAAATGAGAGGCCATCTTTGTAAATACCAGAGCTAGGGTTCCAGCCTGGGATTGGACTTCTCCACGCTTCAGGCCGAAAGATTTACTTCCAATATCCATAACCAATAGGTAAGGTAGTGTCTTAGTTTGGGTTACCCTAGAAATAGGCTCTGAGATAAGGATTCAAGGAAAAGTAGTTAATTTGGTGGTGATCTCAGAAAATACTACTAGTGAAGAGGGGAAGTAAGGCAAGGAAGAGAAAAAAGCAATGTCTTATTCTGTTCAAACTGCTATAACAAAATACCATAAACTAGGTGGCTTATAAACAACAAACATTTATTTCTTATAATTCTGGAGGCTGGGAAGTCCAAGATCAACACACCAGTAGATTCAGTCTAGTGAGGTCCTACTTTCTGGTTCATAGATGGTGTTGTCCAGCTGTAACTCACATGGGGGAAAGGGCTAGTGAGTTCTGTGAGGCATCTTTTGTAAGTGCACAATCCCATTCATGAGGACTCCACCCTCATAACCTAAGCACCTTCCAAAGGTCTGACTTCCTGGTACCATTACATTGGGCATTAGGTTTCAACATCTGAATTTGGGGGGGCTGGGGAGGGACACAAACATTTGGCCTATAACAGCCAAAAAAGAATGTGTTATCATGCAAATTTTCACTGTGGGCAACTGAACTTGAATGCCACAGGGGCACTCTGGGAGACAGGATAGAACATGAATCTCTGAGTTACCCCACCCAGGGGTGAGGGAACTGGTGTATTTATCCACCAACTCCTGTCAGCCATGGAAAGAAGGAGAGGAAGGGCATTAACTCCCAGCACCCGATGCCTACGTAAACCTACAGATACTAGTAATGAGAAGTTAGCTGGTGGGCCTGGACGTGGTAAGTGCCAAGGGGACAGGAATGAGACACTGAGAGCATCTGCTACATTTACGCCCCTGAAATATCCTATAATTATTTAGGTAGTAACTATTTACAGTCTCTCTAAATGGAATCATTGAAAATTATTGTGAAAACCTGTTGAAAGGGAGAGGCTGTTGTCCTATTTAAAAGATTTGAAAAATAGTGTTTGAATTCAGATAACTCAATCTCACTCTTGCTTTAAGTCTTCATTTGAGTTAGAGACCTTTGAAATTTACCTAGCTTCTCTGTGCCTTAGTTTTCTTATCTGTAAAATGAGCACAGTAATTCCCACTATAGTTGGTAGTTGTGAGATAAAGTGTATAAAACAGCTAGCATAGAGATAATCGGGGTTTTTTCCAAGTTTAAACTTGCAAGGATAATTCAGTGATGGCAACTTTGCCTATATAAAGGATTTCTCAAGCAAAACTAGTAATATCACTTAAAAGTCAGTGTTAGTGTATGCTAGAGACTGAATGTTTGTGTCCCTCCAAAATTCCTATGTTAAATCCTTGGATGTGGGGCCTTTGGGAGGTGATCACGTCATCATGGTAGAGCCCTTATAAAAGAGACCCCAGAAAGTTCCCTTGTTCCTTCCACCATGTGAGGACACAGCAAGAAGAGAGCTGTTTAGGAATCAGGAAGCAGGTCCTCACCAGACACCAAATCTGCCTTCATCTTGATCCTTGACTTCCCCGTATCCAGAACTGTAAGAAATAAGTTTCCGTTGTTTACAAGCCACCTGGTCTATGGCATTCTGTTATAGCAGCCCGAATGGACTAATACAGTGTACTTAGGACAAAAGGCCTAATGTTGGTTTTAGGCATATTTGACCAAAAATTTGTTATTCCTTCCAATCTGCTTTTTCTATAAGCTTTCTTTATTAAAGCTATAATATATAAAATAAACATATAATAAAAATGGTGAAAATTTACCTAAATAAGTTGGCATCAATTAAAAATGAATGTTGAATTTTAAAAAGTAAAATGACAGAGAAAATGGAGAAATAGCTCTCCAAAATTGTGATTTTAAATTGTAAAACTGCACTAGCACACACAAAATTTATCAATATATGAACTAGTGGTTGGAAGCATCCATTTTTCAGGAGTTTGCTTCTGAGCTGGAGACAAAACTTAAATTTATGAAAGATTGCCAAACAAGCTAAGCAGGCCTAATTGGCCAAAAATAAATAAAACAACTCCAAGTATGTGAGAAATGAACAGAAACACTGTATATTCTTGTAAGTATCCCAGGGTTCATAAAAATAGTTCCAAACCTCTGCAAATCTCTGATAAATAGACACAAATATTTAAGGTCACATTAAAATTAGCAATGCTATCACCAGGATGCACAAAATTACCAATATATGACAAACTTCTATGATTGGAAATATTTGTTTTTGATCAATTTGCTGTTTCAGTCAACTGCCCTGAAGCCTCCTAAATATCTGACTAACATGGAGAAATGTTAGTTCCCCTCTATTTACCAGCATGCCTGCAGCATTGTTAAAGGAGAAAAATGCTAACAAAGATTTCTGAGACCCATCTTCAAGCCCAAACTATCTCCAAATAGGCCCTATTGGTAAAAGCCTAATTATGGGAAATCAAACAAGAGGGTTGCCATGAAGTGCTTTGGGGTTGTTTATGGAAGAAAAGAGTAAGGAAGAGACAGGCAGATATTGAACACTGAGAGAGCCAACCAATGCATCAAACTGGACAGTGGCCCAGTAGTCTAGGGTGTACCCAAAAAAATAATAAGGTCAAGGAGATCCAGAAACAGTGCTTGGAACAAGCAGAAAAAATGGAATGGCTTTAGAAGCTATGTCTGTGAATGCTAAGTATCTCTTGAGGCATTCTTTTTACTAAACCAGACGCAAAACAAGAGATGAATTCTTACTATAGTCAGAAAGGCTGGGCAAAGGCTACCAGAGCCTCTGATCTCTAACACATGTATAACACTTCCAATGGAAAAGGATGACTCAATAGTCTAACACAATCAAAATATCTTTAGGAAGACTCAATTCCTTTTACATGGATTTTTGTATTCATCAGATTTTTATTATTAATTTTCCCCAAAGATCTTACTAAGGAATGAGATATATTGACCAGTGAACATAAGCATTCCAGTTTTAATGGCTTGCATATCAAAAACTGCACTTATAACTTGCATTCTAGTTAAGTCTGACCACAGCTGAATTAAAAGTCATTGGGAATCCACATTTAAAAGTGTAAGACACCAGTACCTATGCTTTGAGTGTCCTCCTCTGAGGCTCAACCACAGGCTCAGCCTGAAACAACTTGCCAGCTTTCCATTCCTACAAATGTATCCTGTGCTTGGATGTCAATGGTTACCACCAAACTCTCTGCATCCATTAATTCTTTTCACATGGTTAGAGGCAATTCTGTTTGGGGAGTTGCTAAGCAGCTTTGTCTCCTTCCTGGAGTTCCATAATTAGTCATCAAATATCTTGGTCTTGTTGGCTCCCCAGTTGCTGGCTGGTGAGCTGCCCATTGTTAGGCGGCAGGGCAATAGCTTTACCACCCACAACAGCTGTGCCACCTTTATTTGAGAAAGCCCATTGCCATAGTTTTTTGAGAAAAGGGAGAAAGAAGACGCTGTTAATTTGGCTCAGTGTTTCTCTTGGCCAGAATGATTTTATTTGGAAAGCTGTGGTCCAGATTTAGAGAAGGTCTCTGCTTTTGTGAAGAATAAACAATGACTTTATCCTGGGGGCTCCACGCTATCAGGTTAGAACTTAGAGAAGAGCCACAAGGGTGGGTGTGCCCAGTCTTACAGTGGACAGACTCAACCTTTTGATGATTCAGATTGTGTTTACTGGGTGGCATCCACAGTCCCAGCAAGGTCAGCAGTTTGAAAACAGCAGAACCCAGTCTGCTGAGTGGCTAGTTATATTTGTTTTGGGTGATGATGAGGAAAAGTCTCTAGTGAAAATGTATGATTTGTGACCAAAATATTCATATGACCTTGGTCCTGACTACCTCAGCATGAATGAACAATCAAGAATATAAAAACATAGCCCAAGCCTTCAGGACCAGATCTTATTTTAAAACAGGATGTTAAACCACCACACCAAACTTCCTAGCTCACAAAGCCATCCCATATGCACAAGACCAAATGAACAGGCTGTCTGACTATACACTCCTTCTCGCTGTACACCCCATGGCTTGGGAATTAGACAGACTTTGAAGACCGGATCCACCCCCTTCAATCCCTGCAACACTGAGAAAGTCACAAATCTCTCTGAGCTTCAGTTTTCTTGTCTGTAAAATTGAGATAATCAGATTAATTTAACAAGTAGCTACTGAGAGTGTAATATATACCAGTCATTCTTTTAAGTCTGGGGATACAGAAGTGAAAAAGGAAAAAAAGATAAAAATTTCAACCATTACGAGGCTTAGATTTTTCTACTCCTCAAGGTTGTTCAGAAGAGTAGAAGAGAGAACAAAACAAATACAATGTTATTAGCACATAGTGAGTACTTAAGGTTAAGTCTCCCAGCTAACCCCCTCACTCAGTTGTGTTTCACAATGATAAGTGCCGTGGAGAGAGTAGGAGAAAATGTAGCATGTCATGTCTAAACTGTGTTTAGAAATCAAACCTAGGCCGATATTTTTTCAAACTTCAGATTCTGACATATTAGTGAATTGTAAAATCAATTTAGTGGGTTAAGGCCAGCATTTTTTTAAATTAAAAAATGGAGTGGAATGGAAACGCAGTAAGGGTAAGTACTGATTCCTGAAGCTTTTGCTTCGATTGTGAGCGTGTATGTGTGTCTGTGTGTATGCGCGCACACACACTGGGTCAGAATGTGAAACGCATCTCTGACTGTAGGTCACAGTCAAAAAATTTTGAAAGCTACTTATCTACATATAGTTTTAAAATAAAGGGAAGAAATTTTCTTTCTGCTTTTGTTATTATCCCCAAATACCTGATTAACTTCTTACATAGTATTTACAATGACGACTACTATAAAAATGTACATCAAGATACATTAGTTTTTTAAGAAAATGAAAAACCACTCTGTAAAATATAAAACATTTTAAAAGTCATTTTCTATAGTCTCATATACCTTATTCATTTCCCAGAACATCCAGCCCAGAAGTGGAATAGACAGAGAGTGGACAGACAAGAGGTGTACTTACTCCCTCTAAGCACATTTTCCAAAAGTGACACCTTCTCAATAATTTCTAAATTAATATGCTTACACAATGGTGTTTAAAACTAGCACAAAAAAAATTAGAAGGAGATGTGAAAACAAGATTGCATGGGGCCGGCCCAGTGGCGCAGCGGTTAAGTGCGTGTGCTCTGCTTCGGTGGCCCGGGGTTTGCAGGCCCGGATCCCAGGCGCGCACCAACGCACCACTTGTCAAGCCATGCTGTGGCGGTGTCCCATATAAAGTAGAGGAAGATGGGCATGGATGTTAGCCCAGGGCCAATCTTCCTCAGCAAAAAAAAGGAGGGTTGGCATTGCATGTTAGTTCAGGGCTAGTCTTCCTCACAAAAAAAAAAAAAAAAAACAAGATTGCATGGCAAGAAAAGAAGGTAGACAAATGCCATCTTCCCCTGCTCCAAGCAATGGGACATGTCTTGCCCAACGCCCTACACACACAGCTCTGTTCCCCCTCCAGGGAGACTTCCTCTGATTTTAGAACCTTGCCATGTCTCTAACCCAGCTTGGAATCACCCAACCTGGGTCAAGGATAATGGCTCTAATCCATGACCATGTTTTTCCCATTAGTCTTACTCTCACACCACCTGTCCACTTTGTGGCTCATCGACTGTTGGAAACTAACCTAAGTCAATTTAGTCATGAACAACTAGTAGACTTTTTTAATAAGTATCAATTGCCTCTAAAAAGCAGATGCTCTTAATCATTTTTGTGCCTTCTCAGAATAACATTTTTAAATGCATAAAATAAAATGCATAGAGATTAAAAAGAAAACAAAATATATGGAAGTACAGTTGTTGAAATATTTTTAAATATTTGTGATATAAAAATATATAGAATTCTCTATTAAAAAATTAAAAATAGACCTACTAGTAGGTCTACTACTACTATAATTTCAAAGTAATGATGAGATTAAATGACACGTTGAGATATCAGCAATACCAGTAATGTGCCATGAAAATAAATGTGATTTCTGTTAGTGACAAAGGAAAGTTAATAATACCAGAATGTGTTGCCTACACACATAATTGAAGGAAATTCTATATTTCAGTCAATATTAGTGAAAATAAAAACGCAATTTGTTTTCTTATCTGAGACTATGGACTCCTTGAATTCTACCTACACAAAAGGTCGATAGACTGCAGGTTAAGAATTCCTAATTAGAGTTCTAGATCTCTCTACAACTTTGCTAGAAGGTAACAAAGAAGGCAAATGTCTGACAGAATCCTTCCATTTAATTAGCAGGCAGTCCCAAGACAATCGTGTATCCTGTTCTTTAAACTTGATGAAATCCCAGCTCTCTGTCTTTTTAGGTCTAACAGCACTTTGCGGGAAAGGCTTACCCGAGCCAAATATGACAAAATTCAAACACCAGGACTCAACTAACCCTCAAATAGAGTCAGACAACCAACAATCCTCCCAATTAGTGGTGAAGGTAGGACTGCTCAGCTATCACACCCAGGGCGTTTTTCAGGGCTGCTGTGTACAGTCGTGTTGGTTGAGCACTGTGTAATCCTATAACCAAATGCAGCAACACTGTTGCCATTCCTTAGGGTACAGACTGCTGGGCTCTCTCATTCTTTTACCTTGTTCCAAGAGGCAATGCTCAAAGTATTTAATATCAAAAATAATATAGATTACCCAATTAGAATGGATACTGACTATAAACTAGTATAGGCATAACAGTATGCCCTAGCTGAATTTCAGCCTTGCCTTGTTCACACAAGGTGGGGAGTGTCTTCTAGACCATCCCTATTTCTTGACCGCTAATTTCACCAATGAAGTCCATTTCTAACCTATAATGTACTCATTAACAAAGCCTATGGTATTGATCAGAAATCAACATAGGTAATACTCAAAGTAGCCATCTCTGGAGTGTGGCTTCTTGATTAAGTGCTGGCTAACCGCTTATGGAGGGTGTAACCCAGCAACTATCTCTGGTGTGTGGATTCAAATGAACACAAATGCAAATATATATCGTACAGATTATACTAAAATTTTTTCTAAAGAATTACAAGCCTAATACCCAATCATCACTACTTGGGTAAAAACAACCTATTAAATTACTAACCTGCCAAACTATTTTGGAAGCAAGAAAGATCTTTTACGTCTATCATTGGAAGGAATTTTTTAAAAACTTTATCTTTGAGTTGGGGTGCTGCAGTTACCCTCCATTAAATGATATTTTGCAAGCTTTGGGTAATCCTCAAAGTGTCATGCAGTTTTAAAGAAACCAAATTCAGCAGGGAGATCCTGTCATCCCCTTTATGAAGCTTGAAGGGATGTAGTTAAACAAGCCTGTCTAGAGAAACTAAAAAAGATTAGAGATCAGAATATGGAATGATTGTGACAAAAACAGAGTTGTAGAAGAGGACAAAGTTGTTGCTCTTTGAAAGTGACGTGTTGGAAATGTCTGTGAGAGAAGACGACATTAGTACAGCACAATTCAAGAAGCAGAGAAACATGATGAGTGAGACTCAAAAGGAAGCCATTTATTTGGGCTAGAGAGAAGGGCAGATTTCTACCTTCTTCCTCTAATGTCAAAGCAATCTCAAATGTCCAGATAGCAGTCCCACATTCCGCTGGTCTGCACCTAGTGAAATACAGTTTAAAAAAACAATCAAAGCCAGAATCATGTGAAGGAAATGTATTCAGCTACCCCAGGAGTCAAAAAATAGCCCAAACAAAATTCAGTGTAAAAGCTATAAAGAGAAAATGGCAACTATAAAAAAGAGAGATGTAAACTAAACAAGTTCTGATCCAAAAATAATTTTAAATAAAGAATGATATTTCTAATAGCAGACACACTGAATCATGACCAAAACAAAGTCAACTGGAGTGCCCAGGACTCAACAAAAGGTTGCAATAATAGTAGAAAACACCATTTTCTCTTCTTCTGGGACAAAGCTATACCACTTTCCCAGCATTCTTTATGGTATTGTGGGCCGTGTGACTGAGTTCTAACCAGTCAACTATGGATGAAAGTGATAAACCTCACTTCACATCTGGCCCACAGAAACCATTCATGTGCACCTCCACGCTTTTTCTGAGTTCCTGAAAAACTGCAATAGAGTAAAAGCAATGTGCAAAAAGCATGGCTACCCATGACTAAGGGAATTATGGGAAACCTTTCTTTCACTTCTTTTCAATTTCCTATACTTCTCAAAATTTGTACAATAATCAAACATCATGAAATATTTGTTTTATGATACATTAAATATATATATTAGTTTTTAATTAAATTAAAAATATATATATATTAGTTTTTTATTTAAACTATCCCCACTTCCTTTGATAACTCCAGATGGCATGGCTTTTGGTGTGCTTGTGCACTAATATATCCTCAGGACCCAAGACGGGGCCAGGAACACCATCAGCATTTAATAAATGTGGTTGAAAGAATGAATAGTTTCCAGTATCCTCAACATTTTGCCTATTTGTCAATGCTTCTCTTAAAATGTGACAATCTCAACTAACTAATATAGTTGAGACAAAAACAAAATACTTCACCCATCCTCTTCACAGTGCAAAGTACCTGTCACTATTATCTTCCTTACTGTACATCTAGGACTATATTTCTACAAACATGGCCCAAGATTGCATTTGAGACTTTTTTGGTTTTGTTTTTAGAAGGAGCATCACCCTGTTGGCTCATATTGATCTTACAATCAACTAAAACCCTCAAGTCTTTTTCACATAATTTGTTGTCAAGCCTGATTTCCCTCATTCTGCACTTGTACAATTGATTTTTTTAACCCCCAAATGCTAGACTTTAAATTAATCCTTGTTAAGTTTTATCTTATTTGTTTTGGTCCATTACTGGAGTCCACTGAGATGCTCTTGAATCTCTGATTCTGCAATCTTATATATTACCTATCTCTCTGCATATGTCTTCTGATAACTTTATTAACTTCTAAGTCCCCATAGGTGAAGATAAAACTATTAAATGGATAAGAAGCAAGAGGAGAATTTTGCTGATAACCATTAGAAATCTCATCCAGGCATCAACACTCTTGGGACAAGTATCTTAAAATGTTAGATTTGAAAGGAATCGTCAAGCTCATTCAGTCCAACTTCTAAGACTTGAACCAAGCCCCATACCCTATTAGTTATTTAACTCTTTTATAACCCCACCTTTACAGATATGCTCATTATTTCCTTTCTACCTCCATACCACTTTCTTAGAGAAAGTTCTTTCTCAGAGAACCTACACTATGCCATCTCTGGAGAGAGTAGTCCTATTTACTTACATGTGATTTCATCTCCCTGACCTTGGCTGATTGGTATTAGGAGGGACACCTAACAGACTAGGAACACAGCTACAAACTAGGATTCATTCACTCATTCAACAAATATTTACTAAGTACCTACTATGTACCAGGCACTGTTCTAGGCCCTTGCAATATATCAATGATCAAGATACACAAAGATTCCTGCCCTTGTGGAACTTATATTATAGCAGGGGTAGAAAATATATATATTAAATATAATACATATGTAAATTATATATTACAATAGAAGATGATAAATCCTACAAATAAGAGGAAAAGAAGAGTGGGATAAAGGGTATTGGGAGTGAGGAGTGAAATTTTAAATAGGTTGACTAGGTCCTCAATGAGAAGGTGACATTCGAGCAGAGACTTGGAGGAGGTGAGGGAATGAGCCATGCAAATTTCTTGGAAAGGGGCATTTGTGCAGAGGAAACAACCAGCGCAAAACCACTAAGGCAAAGGGTAAATGGCATGTTCAAGGAATAAGAAAATCACTGTGACTGTAGCAGAGTGAATGATTTGAAGAAAAGACTAGGAGATGAGATCAGAGATGTAATGTGGGTCATCATAAAGATTTTAATTCACATGCTGAATGAAAGGAAAGGGCATCACATGGTTTTGAACAGAAGAGTGATATGATCTGATTTACACTTTAAGAGGATGGCTTTGGCTGCTGTATCTAAAAGAGAAAAGAACTGTTAGGAGTTGTGGTAATATCAGTAAGAGATGGTGACGTGGACCAGGGTAGTAGCAGTGAGAAATGGTAGTGGTGAGAAATGGTCAGCTTCTGCATTTATTTTGAAGGTAAAGTCAACAGTGTTTGCTGATGGATTGCATGTGGTTATAAAAAAAAAAAAAAAGAGGAGTCATACCAAGGTTTTTGGCCTGAGATACTGACAGTTGGAGATGCTGCCATCAACTATGACAGGGAAGGCAGGAGATTGAGGAGGTTTGGGATAGGGAAAGAAGATCAGAAGTTCAGTTTTGGACAGATTGGAAATACAAATCTGGAGTTTGGAAGACAGTTCCAGGCTAGAGATATATTGGATGTTGTTGGCATAAAGAGAGTTTTTAAAGCCATGAGACTCAATTAGCTCAAAAAGGATGAGAGTAGATCAAAGGACTGAGCCCTGGGGCACTGCAACAGTAGCAAGTTAGGGAGAAGGAGGAAGAACCAGAAAAAGAGATTAAAATAGAGCAATTGATGAGGTAGGAAAAAAACCAAGATAGTGTAGAAGCCTGGAAGCCAAAAGAACAAAGTGCTAGAAGGAGCACGGAGCATTCACCTAGGTCAAATGATACTGTTAGATCAAGTAAAATGGGGACTGAGAATCAAGAATTAGATGTAGCCATGTGGAGGTCATTGCTTCCCTTGACAAGAGTAGTCTCAATGATGTCATGAGGCTGAAAACCTGACAAGAGTGGTTTGAGGGAAAGTAAGAAGAGGAATTGGAGACAGGCTCAAACAATATTAGAGGAACTTTGCTCCAAAGGGGAGCAAAGAAATGGAGCACAAATTGTTAGTGGATGTGTCATCAAGAAGAGGGCTTTTAGAAGTGAGAAATAACAAATAGGAATGATCCTATGGAGAGGAAAAATATTGATGATACAGACAAGAGAGAAGGAATTGCTGAAGTGATGCTGGGGAGCAAGAGGAGATGTAATCTAGTCCCCAAGCGGAGAGAAGAGCGTTAGAAGGGCAAAGGAGAGTAGAGTAAATGAATTCAGATGTTGGTAGGTGGGTAGACGTGGTGGTGGAGTCTATCAAAGTCTGTTCTGACTGCTTTCACTTTTTCAGTGAAGCCAAAAGCAAGATCATCAGCTTAAACTAAAAATGGGGGAGGAGATGTTGGAATTTTAAGAAGAGAGAAAAGGTAAAATAATCATCTAGGAGAACAGAAGAATGAATGTATAAGGTATTTATGATTGTCTGCCAGCATTAAAGGCCCACTTGAGATCCCCAATCATGAATTTATAATGAGACTAGCCAATGTGGTTGTGAATTATTCTCTAGCCACGTTCAGCTATATGGGTATAAGTTTGGGGTAATCAAAAAGATGGAATTAACTAGGGTTACATTTTTTACCAGTTGAGTATAAGGAAGCAAAATATCAACAAAGGAGATGAGGGTGTATACAAGGAAATGGTTGTAATGATTGAATGTATAATTTTATCTTGATAAGAAGGAAGAAGAGGACATCAAAGTATTGAGAGACAGAAAAAGGGTAATATGCTCAATGCATTGGAGTTTGAGGGGGTTTGAAAGCTCTTTAGAGTTGAGCTACTGGAGGGAATGAACTAGAAGAATTCTGAGATGGTAGTAAGACAGTGAGATGCATGCAATTGAGAGCACAAAAGATTTACAGTTATCAGTAAAAACAAGGTCTAGGGGACAATGGGAAGGAGTGGCCAAGGTAGAATGGAAGATAAGATTTTTGGAAGAGATGAAGTCAAGGAACTAAAATGTCAGGAAGTTGAAACAATCTAATATATATACATATATACATATATGTATTTATTTGTTTGTTATATATATATTTGTTTTTTAATCACTAAGACATTTGTGGACCAAAGTCTACAATCATCAAGAAATTTGAGGAATCACTCCATAGTCTAAACTCAGTGGATGAGAGTTAGTGGGTCATATAGTTTGATGATCGTAGATTCAAAGTGGAAGAGAAAGGGAAGGAGGAGGAAAACGGTCTGAAAACAGCAATGAGGAGTAAAGAAGACACCTACCCAACCCCTCAGGCCTAGAAGTAAGAACGTAATGGGAGAAAAACAGCCATTACTTGAGAAGCCTACAGTAGAAGCAGCATCCTCAGGAGACAACTAGGTTTCCATTAAAACAAAATGGTGAAAAACGCATTGAGTGAAGAGGTAAAAGATCTCGTTCTGCCATATGCTAGCTTGGTGGCCTTACCAATTGTTTTTCTAGGGTCTCAATTTTCTCATCTGTAAAACAGAGGTAGTATTAACGTGTTACTATGATGATTAAAAGAGGTTCTGTTTGTGTCAAAAAAGAAAAAAGAAAGATATAAGGGATGTTACTGATGGTAGACCACGAAATATAGAGGGCAGTGTGAAGAGTTTTAAGACATGAGAAAGGATGTGGGATGAGAACGGATTAGGCGATGTTCAGGGTATTTGGGGCATTAGAGTAGGGGAATTAGGGTTGACCTACATGTCTAAAGGCTCTTGAAGTGACTTTCATAATCAGGGATAAAAGGTACAATAAGATTGGTCCTTATGGATTCAAGGGACCAGCGGCAAGTCTGTGGGTGTTCAGTGGTAGGAAGAGGGGATTTCAGGGGCTCCTTTTTCACCCCTGATGATGAGGGATAGAAGGTTTGGGGAGGCAAGTTATTAGCCCCAGTGAGCAAGCCTCCTCTTGATTCCAAATGATGGGAACAGAAGGTTTAGGGGAGATGTAGTCTTAGTCCCAAGGCATAGATTCACTCTAGACCAACAAGAATGTGGGTTCTCTGTTTTGACCCCTCTTTGTGGGTGTTTTATCAATGGGCCATTAATATTTGCACTTCTAGAATTTGTGATAGGGACAGATACACAACGTGTAAGGGAATGTGGACTCAGAGTCTGAGGTCACCACCACTTGGTGACAGCTACGGTGTGTCATATGCAGGAAGAGTAGAGGAAGCAGTGGTTGTTCTTTGGAGAGAGAGAAGAATGAATCAGGGGTTAGAGAGAAGCAGATGGAGAAAATGGAGAGAGAGAGAGGAAAAGAGAGAAAGCTGCTTTGGTTTCTGATAACTTACTTGCCATTTATTGCCTTTGGATTGTATCAACACATTTCTTTCTAAGTGCTAAGAACTATCTGGTTAAAAACTCATTCACAAATTTTTCTGTGGAAAGACTTTAAGTTTACGTGTCTTTAGTTTTTGAAATCTGTATTTTCCCCTTTTGGAAAATGGTATGATTGACTATGTTCTATCTCTCTCAGAGTCTTCAAAAATTATCCATGAAGATTAAATAATCCCATAGGAAATTCTGCCCATATCCTGGAGTTATAAACCTGAACCTGTAGACAATTTTCTTTTAAATACCTAGGTGCCCTCTTATTACCCATCAGCTATCCCAGGCATCAATTTTCTCTTAACCATATTTGACAATTATTCTACTTACTAGGGAAGCCAGAAGTGTACATGGGATTGAGCAGTACTGCTTTCTCTCTGTCATCTGTCAATATGGCACCATATGCCCCAGCAGCTGTCCTCTTCCTCCTTCATTTAGTCGCCACATAGCTGACCGTTATCCTTCACATTTTGTAAGGCCCAGTTGTCATTACTGGAATGAGCTTGGCCATGAGGTATCCTGTGAACTCAGACGCAGTGAGAAAGAGAGGAAACCAGTTCTGTGACAGAAGACCTGGCCCAGCAATAGGGCTGGCCCTTGAATGGGAGTAACTGGTAATCCAATATTGAATATCCAAAAGGTATGTGAAAGTCAAGCTTGATTAGAGCTAGTGTCAATATTCAAGAATTTCTAAGCCTGGGGGTTTTATTCAGTGAATGAATCCTCAAAGCCAGATGGAGTGGCCTCTTCAGCCCTGAAAATGGAGGTAGACGACCAGGGGAGGCATGATCTTAGTCTCAGGGAGTAAGCCTCCCACATGAAGGTGATACAAGGCTAAGCAGTGGTGTGGTCTTAGTCCCAGGACACGGATTCACTCTTGACCCTTAAAAGAAGGCTAACAAGATCATGGTTCAGGATGATCCTTTCAAGCAGACTCCCAGTATGCGTATGGGAGGTAGGAGACATACCTGGTCCCCCAAGAGAAGACAATCCCCCAAGGCAAGAGCTGTGCAGGGCCCCAACCCCTCACCAAACTGCCTGGGATTCAGAGTGAGAATATGGTCCAAGAGACACAGAAATGTTACATTAAAAAGCCAAGACAGAGGCCCTCTCATGAGGACTGGATCTGTATGGCACAATTAACAATTCAGATGGCACTCTAGACTGAAGCACATTAGCTAACGAGCCATCCACTGCACAGTCCACACTAGACACCACCCTCTGGTGGGATGGAAGCTCCAAATACACTTCCTGCCTTAGATAAGAAAGACTCAAGAATGAGCTTCCTAAGAGAAAAACTCATATTTGCATCAACAGGTACTTCTCCCATTTCCCCTCTAAAGCATTATTTGTTTTCAAAGTATGAATTTCATTTTTAAAAAACTACTGCCTCCCTTTCTCTGGATTTCCTTGTACCTCTTTTGGTTGTGGGATCATCACAATCAATTCTCTAAAAGGTTGAAATCTACGTTCTTGGGGGGAGGTGGGATAATGGGTGGCTGCCATCATGTTCTATCCCTCCACTTTTATGCACCCTAAGATGAAACGGTCACATCCTCTTTAAGTTTTTGACACTCCCATGCTCCCAGCCAGTTCTTCTCTATTGACCACGATATAGTAGCTTCCTTTATTGCTTCCTCTATCCCATGGAAAAATCAAGTCAGCAAAGTCAAGAATTCGTGAGAAATTCTAGGTTGCAGAAAAAGATTCCAGGAGCTGTCTGAATAATTAACATCTCATTTTATTCCTATTTCTTATTTCTTTATCACTTTTGAAATCTCTTCCAATAAGTCCTCACTCAAACCCTCCATTTTTTCTGAGCATCTATATCATACTCCCACATGCCATTATTCCAGAAACGTAGAACCTCACCAGATGGACTAATGGCAAAGTGGAAAAAAATATGCACAAGCACAAGTACCACTAGTTTAATATAAAATAATATTTACAATATAAAATATAAGGTGACCAACCACCCTGGTTTGCCTGGGCCTTGAAGGGACTTTTAGGATGTGGGACTTCCACTGCTAGCACTGGGAAAGTCCCAGGCAAACCAAGATGAGTCAATCACTCTAAAATAGTAAACTAACATGCACCTACCCTGAAAATCACCAAAAGTTTCCTCTAAGTTCCTGTTTCCTTGGTTTCAAATAGAATTGCATTCCTTTGCGATTTTTCCTTAAAACTGCTACTGCAAATAGCATGCAGGCCCCAACTAAATGGGGAGAGAGGAGCATCTCTGAACGCTTCTTTTAAACTTGCCTAGTAATCCTCCTCCTCTCCCTCTTAATCTCTGCAAGATGTTGATAATTAAGACCGACCTACCCTTAAAGTTTTTACCAAATCCATCTACTTGTTTCTATCATCTCCACAAGGACCACCCTAGTTCAAGGCATTTCCAATAAACACAAGCCTGGAGTATTGCACTGATCTTCTACTCAGTGTTTCTCAAGCTATCTGTGATGAAGGACAGTTGTTTATTTTTCTTTTTGTTTTCTTTTATGTTTAATTTCCAATCCGTTATGAATCAATACTTTTGTAACATACAATAAAAATGTATTACTAGAGAAATGATCATGCACCTTGGTCTTGAAACAATGTCAAATTTGCTATAAGAGATGCTAAATACTTTCTCTCAATTTCTGTAGTTAGTTTGTCATGGACTGGAAACAAACAGTCATAGTAGTGTCTATGGTTCACAAGTTGAGAAACACTGTTCTGATATCAGCATTTCCACACTTTCCTCCCTTCTTTGTACCAAAAAATCCAGAATGACCGTCAAAACGTAAATTAGGTAGTATCAGCCCTCAGCCCATAAAATAACCGAAGGGGGGAATGTTCAGAACATGGACTCTGGAGCCAGACCGCCTGGATTTAAATCTCCGCTCACCACTTACTAGAGTTATGTGACCCTGGGCAACCCACCGAATTTCTACGTGCCCCAGTTTCCTCATCTAAAAATTGAGATGATAATAGCATCTACTTCATAGGGTTGCCTTGAGGATTAAATACGTTAATTTTTGTAAAGTGCTCAGAACAATGTCTAAGGCATAGTAAGTATGTATGCTGCTTCTACTGTTATTATTTATTGTTAGCATGGCCTACAACATCCTACCTTTATAAACGTTATGTATTATTATTATTATTAGTTAGTATTATTATTATTAACATTGCCTACTAGTCCCTCTCTACCTCTCCAGCCCCATCTGAACAACGAAAGTGTCAAACCAGCCTCCTACCACACAATAAAAGAGCAATACATTCAAGACTTTATGAAGATCACATGTGGTAGATTAAATCATTGTTCATCAAACACTCACTCCCTTCCCTCCACCCACAGGAGAACTATATACCCATCCCCTTGACTTTGCACATGGCATGCGACTTTCTTTAGCCAAGGGAATATTAGCAAACATGATGTAAGCAGAGGCCAGAACAGGTGGGCTATGCCCTTGAGCTTCTGCCATCACCATGAGAGGAACAAGTCCTGGGCAGCCCACTGGACCCAGAAGATTGAGGACCACATGGGTCAGACCTGAATGGAACCTACAGCCTAGGGCCAAGCCTAGACCAGCCACCTGAGCTCAGCAGAGCAGCCCTGGCCAATGGCTCTATCAATGAAATTTTGTGTTTGTTTGCTACACAGCAAAAGCTAACTGCTCACACTATCCCACCTCTTTTCTTTATCTTTTACTTTAAATCCTGCTTCTCGGGATTTTGTCCCATTTCATTGCCAGGATGCCCTGCTCCTATACACTATAGTACATTCTGGAGAAGTAGCTTGTTAGAAAAACAGCTCCTCGCCCATTCTGTGGTTTCAGAATTTGGGGAAGCTCCTAAGGTTTTACTTTCATGCTTTGAGCACTCTAAATGCCCAGTTGTTAGAAATTACATATATAAATATATATATATAAATAAATGTATATATTGTGTATAATTTTATATACAAGTAGAGGTAAAGCCCTCTCTTGATGGGTGCTATGTAAAATAAATCCAGAAGCACAGAATTTAGAGGTATTCTCCTAATTTCCCATCATCTGAGTATAAGTTCAGGTTTATATATATAAGCTGAGGGTAAGCTGAGTGAAGACTATAATAAACAGAAGAGCAATGATCTCCACGCATTCACATGCACAAAAGGAAGAATTAAAGTTGTTATCATTTTTGTTCCTTTCCTCCTAGACAGTATAAAACAGAACCTAAATGACCCTAGAGATCTTAGATCAAATCTAAAATTCATTTTCACACATGCCAGTTATATTCTAAAGATGCCCACTAATTTGCAATCAGGTTAATGTGTGCTACAATATTCAAACATTTACCTTATATTTGTCTCCTGGGATTTTTCCATAAATATGTACTCTGGATCATATCACAGAATTGTAGCACGTTTTGGTCTTCCTTTTCCTGCAAGAATATAGGAAAATGATTACAATAACGGTTTCCTAGGCTCCCACAGACGAATAGTATTCCTCTGGATGTGTGCAAACTTGGGTCTAGACTATTGCAGTGCATTATTAATCAGCCAGTTCACATCTGTTATGCATATTATTGTACGTTAACTTGCTGCTAAATGGATTTTGCTTACTCTAAAAGCTAAGGCTATCACATCAAGTTTTTTTTTGTTTCTTTGGTGAGGAAGATTTGCCCTGAGCTAACATCCGTTGCCAATCTGTCTCTTTTTTTTTTGCTTGAGGAAGATTAGCCCTGAGCTAACATCTGTGCTAATCTTCCTCTATTTTGTATGTGGGTCGCCACCTCAGCATGGCTGAGGAGTGGTGTAGTTCTGCGCCCGCAAACCTGGGCCACCGAAGTGGAGCAAGTGGAACTTTAACCACTATGCCACGGGGCTGGCCCCTATCACTTCAAATTTTATGCCTACATGTCAAATGCATAACCATTTGAGAGAACATTTTGAAGTGTGAACTGAGATGGAAGCTAATGATGGGTCAATATGGACCTTGTTATTATTTTTTTAACCAGGAAATATCCTGTTACTTTATCCCTTGCTTTTTACCTTGTGAAAATAATGGCATTTTACCAAGAACTTGCCTTTTTTGCACGTCCGGGGGGTGGGGAGAGAGCTGGGCTATTTGAAGTTAATACCTCTCACTTTTATAATTCACTAATCTATATGAAATGAAGGCTGCTATGGCTTTTTAATGTACATTTCAAAGGTTTTCTCAGTTTGGCTTTTGGCCATGATTAAGGTTCACTGGATTTATTTTTGCTTTGTAAAATATACAAAAATTCCCACACTAAGGTCACCACCAGTGGCATAACAACTCTATTGCAACCTGTTCAACAATTCATAGTTAAAAGACAGAACTCAATTTATCTTCCCTCTGAAAGAGCATGTCAATTCCACCCTCCAATGCTGCATAAATAAAATGAGAGTGGAGTGGAGGCTGGCTTCAAAAACTCATTGGTGAAAGTCCATTAAACCTGGAAACACTGGTGATAGTACATGAAATGTTACCCAAAAAAGCTCTGGGGATCAAGACATCACAGCTCTTTTAGTCTGGCAAACAGTCCGATGGATTCTGCGGATCAGCTTCTACAGAAAGTGAGTTTCTTTGAGTTTTGATGCCTATATTGGTTGAAAAAGAATATGCGAGTAACAGTTTACAAAATGCCTACATCTCAGTCTTCCATAAAACATTGGAAAGCATATATCATCCATCTTGCCTCCTCTAAGCATAATTCAGAGATGAATAAGAAAATTGTGGGAGAGTTATATAGCTAGTAATGGAATTTACATACTTTTAAGGACAAATTCTGTCAGAAAAAAAAATTTCTACAATGGAAGTCTCCTCTTCACAAATAAAACACATAAGCTTGAAATGCCTAGTTTAAGATACATGTGGCAAGGCTTTCTAGCATATAGTGTGAAATTATCAATCAAACTGAGAGCTGCAATAGCTGCTTAGAACACCTCTAACCAAGAAAAATTGAGGTTCATCCTTAGGAATATAATCCTCATATCTGGCAAAGGGACAATGTTGATTGACAATTCTAAAATGAATGTTTGGTTGAGCAGTAAAATGGAAAGGTGTCAGTGAATCATTCTAGAGAAAAGAACAGTGAGCTGGGTTTTGAGCAACCTGACTTGGAGCCTCAGTCCCACCATTGATTGGCCGGTAAACTTTGTGCAGATCAAGAGTAACTTGCATTCACCCGAGTTCCGCTGTTCATTAACTGCTTTTACCAGCATCACTGTGATGAACTGTATTCTTGTTCAAAATACTTGCTGCTCCTCCCTGCAGGCAAGCCCTTCCCCCAGGAAAGATCATATTTTCTGTTCCTTTGATGTCAGGCTTAGCCTGTGACTTCCAAGCTGAAGCTTTAAGAGGCAATATTTGTTTCACCATGATCTCTTTACCCTTGTGTCAACCAGCAATGTCCAAAACATGGGCTGCTCTGTCAGCGCAGTCCCAGGGGGAGCCACACCTGACCCACCATGGACCTGTAGCATAAGCAAGAAATAAACCTTGGTTCTAAATCACTGAGATTTGGGGGTTAGTTGTTACTAAAGCATAACAGCCTAAGCTGACTGATATAATCAGACTGACACAATTTAAGCTTGAACTGAAACCCATAGAAGTCATGTTTCACATGCTTATGGAGACCCAGCTGAATAAGCCAGTATTCTTTCCCCCTTCCTGGACTGTCTGTGATTTTACATTTGGGGCCTTCAGTTCCTTATCTACATATTGAAAGAGTTAGAATAAGTAATCCCTCAAGTTCCTTCCAACTCTAACATTCTACGTTCATCTGACTCCTCTTTTCATAGACCCCTGAGCTTTGTAAGCGTTGCTTGGATGATACTTGCTACTGTGCATAGTTATACTAGATATATCCCCTTGGATGAGATCCAAAACATTTGCATGTTATAAAAATTCCACAACTATTACTGCAAAGTTCTAGGGCATGTTGATTTGCACTCCTTGATACTTTACTTTGTAAATATGTTATTCAGGTTTTTATATATTTGCATACCACCTTTCTGATTAAATTGCAAGCTTCTCTGTAAGAAAAGAGGTTTTTTCTTTCTTTTACCTTGCTCTTTATCATGCCTCAGCATGTTTTAATAGGTGCTTGATGAATTTGCCCCTTAACCAATGAATCCTTTTTTTAATTCAAAAATGATGGAAACCAGATTTGACAAAAGGGTAAAGCATTCATTGTAAAGATTTTAAAGATGGCAACAAATTCTTTGATACTCCTCCCATCAAGAGGTGGGGTCTAATTTCCCTCAGGTTGAATCTGGATCAGTCTTAGCGGCTCACTTGTAACCAAGATAATGCAGAAGTAATACAGCATGACTTCTGAGGCCAGGTCAGGAAAGTCACACAGCTTCCATCTTGTTCACTGGAACACTCACTCATGGAGCCCCAAATTTAAGAAGTGTAGCTACCTAAGGCCACCACGGTATGAGGAAGCCCCAGCCACATAAAGAGGCCACATGGCCAGCATTCCAGTAGACAGACTCAGTGGAGCCCAGTTTTCAGGTTATCTCAGCCCACAAGCCAGACATGTGATTGAAGAAGCCTCCAGATAATTCCAGCCCTCAGTTTTTAATGTCACTCCCAGTTGTTTGAGTCTTCCTAGCAGAGGCCCCAGACGTCATGGAGTAGAGACAAGCAATCCTCACTCTGCCCTGTGTAAATCCCTGACCCATAAAGTCCATGAGCATGGGACCAGCCCAGTGGTGTAGCTGTTGGGTTCATGCGCTCCGCTTCAGCGGCCCAGGGTTCACAGATTCAGATCTCAGGTGCCAATTTACACACCGCTCATCAAGCCATGCTGTGGCAGCATCCCACATACAAAGTGGAGGAAGATTGGCACAGATGTTAGCTCAATGACAATCTTCCTCAAGCAAAAAGAGGAAAGATTGGCCACAGACGTTAGCTCAGGGCCAATCTTCCTCACCAAAAAAAACCAGGAGCATAATAAAATGGCTGTTGTTTTATGCTACTAAATTTTGTGGTGGTTTGTTACACAGCAATAGTATCTATATAAGTCAGCCTGAGCCACAGTGTCCGCCCAGGCAAGTGTCACACAAAGAAGTATGTGCAACCACATGTTCTCCTGCTTTGTTTATTTTTATTAGGGTATAGCAACCCACTGGGGTAAATACCTCCCCAGTAAGAGCAATCTGGAAGACAGGAGTATTAAAACATCAGGCAGAGATACAATCGAATTATTACCCAGCAATTGCAACATAAAAAAAGAGTAGGCACTGATAGAATCTCAGAGCCTATTACTTTACTGTGCAATTGCAACATAACAAAAACACCAGTCAGAGATGTAATCACAAAGACAGGGGAAATCAATACTGACTCTCAAATACATCACAGGCTACTTTTAAATAAATATGTAAAATCTGCTTTAAATTGATTCTAGCTCAGTGTGGAACAAACTGCTGTAACAATTTTTACATACAAAACCCAGAGAAAAGAACAGAGAGGAACCACCCAGAGATTGCACAGCTTGGGACAAGGAGGTGTTCTTCCACTTAAGCTCGCTTTGTGACATGTTGTTGTCCCTTATACTCAACGACAGATTTCACCTTGTGGATCTCAAAATCTCTGCTCCAGGAGAGAAAATCCAACATGTTCAAACTACAACAACTAGAGAGTTCAAAATAAAGCCAAGTGCTCTTTAATGTCGGGTTAGTTTCCTAAGAAATCCGCACAGAAGGAGCAATAAAAAGTGTTGGGTTTCTTTTTGGTTATTTGGTTTGAGTTTGTTTGTTTGGTTGTTTTTGGAGCCGGGCATCATATTAGTTTATATGCATTTAATATAGGCTTAACGACATCTCTGTGCGGGGTACTATTCTAGGCACCACAGAGACAGAAGATATGAAAGGCATAATTCTTGCCCTCCAAGAGTTTACAGATGAGTCAGGGAGAGATAGCTGAGTCTAAAAGTAACTATTCTATAAAGTAGAATGTTCTAAGAGCAGAAAACAGGAACTATTTGCAAAACACAGGCCTATATCAGAAAGTTTTAACTTAATTTATTTTGGACATTAAATAGTCCAAATCATACCCTGATATTTTAAATCCATGACTATAAACTCACTCCTCACCTCCATCCTTCCCTTCCAAGATAGGAGCCTCCTTAGACAAAAGAATCTTTAATTACATGTTTTTTAAATCCCTCACCTTGTCTCTCAGGTATGTTGCTACATAGCAGTGCTCAGTAAAGATTTATGGAATTACTGAGTACAGTATATTTCATGTAAGACCTGCCACTACAAAACAGTTGCCCAAGAGAATCTGGATTTTGGTGTCCCAGGCTCTCCTTGCCTAGTTCTGTGGTTCTATTTCTCTTGCTCTCATCTTCCTACTTTTAAAAGCTGCCAATATGGTTTCAGTGAAACTTGAAGTGTTAACTCAAGAATTTTGTATTTTGAGCTTTATTATGAATTGTGCAATAAAAGATTTGGTCGTCTGGACAAGAAAACAGCCCCTCTCCATGTACTTGAAATCATGCCATGGATAGATGACCATATATTTCACCTACAAGTGACTCCTGGCTTCATCATCCTACTTCCAGCTGGAAAGTGGCCCCACAGTCATGGAGTCCAAGGTCTACCAGCATCACAAGGGTCTTTGAAATGTTTGAGACCTGATGACATATTTATTGATTCCAAAATATGAAAAGAAACCCACAAAACTGAAGTGAAAAACTGGTTAATTAAATGCCTTCAAAACACAAAGTTATATTACCTATATGACTGCACCTCAACTCTCACACAATTATAGAGAAATTATTTTTAATGTGGCCGTGGATACCTTTCAAAGTATTTGAAAGGATGTAGACTGTCAGGATGCAGTGGGAACTGTTGTTGGCCTCCAGTCTTCATTCTCCCCAGCGCCTGTTTTTCCTAACAAGGCTCTGATTTTGTTCAGACACCCACCCTTTCCCCCAGCAGCCGTGTGCCTTGGAGGAAACTGACCCCAGTTCTAGAAATAAACCTATGGGTCTAATGGTGATATCACTCTCTTTGGCAGCGGTTGGTCCAGAAATTGGCATACAACTCAATTCTGACCAGTAAAATATGGAAAGAATGCTATGGGGGTCGGGGGTGTTCTGGAGAAAGTTTCCTCTTTCCTAAAAGAGAGGCAGTCCCATATGCCCGAAGGTTTTCTGTCTGAACATGATGCCTGGAACTACTCCAGACATTTTGCTGAAACCTGAGGAAAAACCAACACTGAGGGTAGCAGACTGGAGAGAGAGAAAGTACCTGGGTCTTTGATAACATGGTCAAGCTTTTGAATCAACCTATCCTGAAGCTATCTACCTCTGAACTTCCTGCTATATGAGATAAAAATGCCTTCTCTGTTTAATCCAGTTTCAATGTACCCTCACTGCCTTATAGGTACCCTGTCAACCTAACCAAAGAGAAGGCATTCCACTTCCTGCTTCTCTGTTATCATCTGTTTCAGTCATATTCAGAGAACGACAAAATGCCTTTTCTACCACTGACTGTAAGTCACCCAGGACAAGGATCGTATGACACTGGTTCCAAGTCACTTAGTGGTACCCATTTGACTAGGAGATATTCTTCCTCATATTGATGCAAAACATTCATTCCTGACAACGGCTAAATTCAGCCTTGTGGCTGAGTTCGGTAAATTGCTGTTCAGCAAATCTGAGGACCACTGGGAAGCCCCAGGGACAAAAACATCTCTACTAGATTTCCACCACTAAAGCCAAGGCAGTGTAACACACTAACCAAGATACGGATTGCTCCTACCTAAGCAATCATTTGTGAGCCCACCTGGAATTTTGACCTACAGAACCGTGTGATAACACATGAGTGTTCTTGTAAGCCATTAAGTGTGTCATAATTTGTTACACAGCATTAGAAAAGAACTCGAGTGTGATATAAATCATGCGAAAAATTTTCAAAACATACAAAACTGATAATATGTGCTAGGGGTCAGCAAACTGCAGCCCACAAGCTAAATCAAGCCCATGATCTGTTTCTAAACAACCCATAAGCTAAGAGTGGTCTTTACGTTTTTAAAGGTTTATAATAATTAAAAAAGAAGAATATATGACAGAGACTGTATGTGGCTCACAACACCTAAGATGTTTACTCTCTGGCCCGTTACAGAAAAGGTTTGCTGAGCCCTGCTATAATACTATTTATTATAACTTTGTATATAAGGACAAGTGTAAAAAATAGTTTCAGGATACACACTGTGCTGGATGTCTTCCATTTGTCCAGTCTGGGTCCATTTCCCAACTCTCTCCATGCCATGAGAGGCTGATCTGTATGGACGACATCAGGTGCCTGTGGATCCTGGTTGGGTGTGGCCAGTAGGAGTACTGACAAGCCATCAGGGGGCAGGAGGGAAATGAGATTGGGGTTTATCTGCCCGCTCTTTCCCTGCAGCGCTGCCTTAGGTGTTATGTCCCTCAACCAAAGGGCACAGCTCCTACCAAGGTGGCCTGATCCACATAATTCTCTCCTCCAGAATCCAGTAACTGCTCCCTCCCTTCCGCCCTTCCGCCCTAGGGGTATTCGCATCCTGATATCCATGTGATTTCCCTACATCATGCCCACACCTGTGTACATGGGCTCTTTATCAAACACTCCACAAATTATCCATTTTGACTGTGATGTCTGTTTCCTACCAGGACCCTGACTGATACACCCACTAAATTATAGTGGTTACTTTTGGGGTGAGAGAGAGAAAAGGAATAAGGGACGGGCAATAGAAAACTTCAACAAGATCTTTAATGTTATCTCTCTGTCATTTATGAAAAGGACTTGAAGCAAATACAACAAACTCTTAATAATGCCTGATTCTGGGTGACAAAAACACAAACACCTATGATTTTTTCTGGTATTTATATACCTTTTAATATCTTCTAATTAAAAGACATTATGCCACACTGATTGATTATTGTTTACTAAGACTGTCAAAATCACCTATCTGAATTCAAATCACAGAGTCTTCCTCAGTGGCTGCAGTCTTGCCTGATTGACAGGAGCATCTCCTAGCTAGTTACTTCATCATGACCTGCAGCACCAAAAGCCCCACTGCCCTTTCTGCTCATCACCACCCGAGGCACGAAGCCTCAAAGGCAACACAGCCCGGGACTGACTCAGCACCATGACAGTCAGCACTTCCTCCAGATGTAGTTCTGGCCTCTCCTCCCCTAGACCTCCGCAGTGGCTCTCTGTGCTGTTTGGAATGAAGTAATAAACCTTGACTGCCAGTACTGATAAAATGTTCTGGTTTTATGGGACATCTCCCATTGCTTTGGGCACAAGTCCAGTTTAAGCAAACAATCTGGAAGGAGAGCAAAAAGATAATTTTATAACCATTGCACTAAGGACAGTGGAAAAGAAAAACTAGGTTCGTGGTGAAAAAAAGCTCATCTTCAGAGCAAATACAAAAAATAGGACTGCTAGTTTGGATCTGTCTAAAGGAAGTTATAAACATGAAATTCTTCGGTTAATCATGAAAGAAAACTTTACACGTATTAGAAGACACTCCACCTGCACAAACACCCACAAAAGGATTTGCCATCACTCCACCCAGCACTATGAAACACCCGGTACTATGAGTGCTGTGAGTACCACGAAATACCTGATCATCACTTCACAGTCAGATCTTACTTCACATAATCTATCCCCCTCATCTGAATTCTGACTTTTAGGGAAGTGCCTTTTGTGAGTTGTGGATGCTCGGTGGTTTTACGTGTACTTCATTTTTTACCAGCTGTGACAAGATTTTTAATCTCTATGCAAGAGAAACCAAACCATTGCAAGAACAACCTGTCAGGAATACTTACAGCCTTGCAGTTAACTCTCTCTCTAGTGTGGTTTAATCAGCAAGGTGCTGCTGACAATGTGTAACAGAACATTGTAAAAGCTACAGGTTAACACCTCTGACAGGGCCAAAGGAGACACCATAAAGGGTATGGTGGTTAAATGAAAAATGATTATTATTTAGCATTTTAGCAGTTATTAATCCTAGGCTGTATGCTAAGCTGTAAAGAACATAGCATAGACAGACGTGGATGACCCCTAAAGGTTTATGCTTTCCTTAACAAAAATGGAAGAGCCTTTTACAACACTATCTCTCTGTAAGAATATGAAGTAGAAATACCTTGACTCCATGGATAAAAGCCAAAAGGACTTGTGATGCTTGTGTCCTTCATCCATAACCTGCTTTCATATACAGCACAATCTTGTGTAGCTAGACCGTGTGTCAATAAACTACAGCCTATGGGTCTGCTGCCTGTTTTTGTAAATAAAGTTTCATTGGAACACAGCCACATCCATTTGTTTACATACTGTCTATGGCTGCTTTTGCATTACAACAACAGAGATGACTACCTGTGACAGAGACTGCACAGCCAGCAGAGCCAGAAATATTTACTATCTGGTCTTTTATAGGAAAGGTTTACTGACCCCTGATCTAGATTGACTGGGAGAAAACGTGATCCAAATTTATGATAGCCTTAGTAGGCTTACTTATTAATGCAGGTATGCATATTTATTCATGCAAGATAAAATTCAACTTAACATTTATTCATTAAGCGTGTATAAAATGACTATTTTTTCTTGCATTGGAGAGGAATGTACACACCATGGTGAAAGCTAACACATCATCCCTCCAGAGCAAAAGCACTCTGCCCTGATGGAACTATAGGAGATTCCTGCAGGGAAAAACTAGTTTTCCTCACTAAATATTTTGAAAAGGCCAAAAATCCAGATAGATAGTTGAATGGAATGGGTAGTTGAATATAAGTAAGATTATACAAGACTTCATTCTACATAGATTAATGGTTCAGGGTTTAATTTCTAGAATTGTTCTAACAAGATTTGAAAACTATTTGAAGCATTAAGTATTTATTGGTTTTATTTCAAAGCCCATAAGCTCTTGGGGAAAAAAAAAAAATCATTTGCAATCCACTTCCTGATTCTGTGGTTATAGTACGTTTGAGCCACACAGTCAACAGTGTGATAAAATCAAATGGCATCTGTTTATTCAGAGACCACAAATGGCTTTCTTGATATGAAAGTAAACAGTGTTTGAAAAGTTCTAACCTGAAGGATTGCCTTTTAAGCCTTCTTGGAAGAACCACTTTTAGGGCTCCAACAAGTGTGGACATTGGAAAACTACTCTTTCATCTCAGTAGACCAATAAAGCTGTTTAAATTTGCCAGATGCACGGAAAAAACATAAGTAGCAGTTTTCCAGCACATAGGTGGTGCTTCAAATGGATGCTACACTTTGTTCTACAAGAATTGAACTCTATGACTTAATCTTACCTGCTTAACATCCAAGATCTGTGTTAGGTTTTTGGCAGCTAACATATGCTCTCCCATGGCAACCACATAATAACATCATATAGTTGGAAGAGGGGAAAAAATTCAAAACCTTTCAGACCCAATTACTTCATGAAACTATTTTACAAGTATGTTTGTATTTTACAAAAATTTTAAAGAATCTATTGGAACAATTTATATATTTCACCACCTGTAACTCTGAACAAAAATATGTTTTTCACGAAGAAGTATGAAGAAAACATCCAGGCTTATTCAGAGAACTGATAAGGAATATTCTTAAGCAAAATCAAAACTAGCACTAAACAGGTCAGAATTTGAGTTCTAGTCTTGACTGGGTTCACTAACAAAATGAATGACCTCAACAAGTTACTTTCTTCTCTGGGTTTTATTTTCCTCAACTGTAAAAGCAGGTGATTTAAATCAACCTCCCGGAGTACTTCCAGCCCTAAATACAATGATGACTAAAGCTTGGCATCTATTATAGTTCTCAATATAATAACTTCTAACCTTCCTCCAAACTCATTCCTGTGCATGACACAATGCCAGAACAACAACAAAAAAAAAATCACAGTAAACCAAACATGAATTTGATTCTCTCCCTTCTAATCTGGAAGGACTCATCAAGATATTGCTGAGCCAAAAAGAAAGGGCGTTTTCTTTGCCCCTCTTCCAGCACTTCATGCAAGATTAGACGTTAAGTTCATTCTTAGTTTCTTTGACTATATTATTAAAACAGTGGAAAAGAAGAATGATTTTTAAAAAAACTTTAGGACCACTTAGAGTCTTATGGGTCAATACACTGGCACGTTGCAGAAATAACTTTATCTAAGGCAGAATGTTGAGGGAACTCTATAACCTGTCCTTGAAAAAAGATGTGGTGTTACTGGAACTTTCAGATATTGCTGATGGAAGGAAAATATAGTCCTACTTTGGAAAACTGTTTGGCAGTTTCTTATAAAGTTAAAAAAACATAATACCCATCCTATCATTCAGATGGAATATGGCTATTAGAATCACAATGTTTCACAAAAATATAATATGATAGTAAGTTATGGTATAGCCCTGCAAATAAAATGCCTATCATAAGGATTCTGAAAATTTTTTGGAAGTAATATTAAGTATCAAATGATGATAGCTTCACAAATTTAAATATGTAGATTCTTAGGGAAAAAATACAGTAAGCAATCTTTTAGAACAATAATTAGGAAGAATTAAGAGTGTGAGAAAATGGACTCATAAACTAAATTTTTTAAATGACCAGGTTGGGAAACTTAGTAAGGATGACTTAAAACATTCAACATTTTCTCATATCAGTAGGGACTATCCAAACAAAAAGAAAACAATTAAGCAGACCTATCTTTTCTTATCTATGATGCAAGGCCTTCCAGGAGGTAAGGGATCCCAGAGAGAAGCTGATGGTATAAGAAATAATTAAAAGCAACCAAGCACAAACTGCATACTGGCTATTTTCTAGGATTTTTTTTTTAACTTTATCCCTGAGCGTTAAAGGAAACAAAATAGTAATATCTCTGAGCAAGGATAATTCCCTACTTTTCAGTCATCTTATGCAAAATAATAAATCCAGGGAGAGGAAAGCTTCAGTGAGATAAAGAATAGGAAGTTGTTTAACAATTTCTCAGACCTGCCAACAACAGCAATGCAATGTGAAAAATTCAGACAACAGAAGTCGGCCAGGTGGCGCAGCGGATAAGAGTGCGCGCTCCGCTGCAGTGGCCGGGGTTCCGATCCCCAGCGCATACCGACGCACCGCTTGTCAAGCCATGCTGTAGCAGTGTCCCATATAAAGTGGAGGAAGATGGGCACGGATGTTAGCCCAGGGCCAGTCTTCCTCAGCAAAAAAAAAGAGGAGGATTGGCAACACATGTTGGCTCAGGGCCAATCTTCATCAAAAAAAGGAAAACTCAGACAACATCCAAACATTTCAAGCCCAAGTTAGCAATTTTACATGAAATAAACTCCAAACTCTTCACCCAGCTTACAAAATTCATCACAATCTGGCTATTGTTCACTTCTTGGCCTCACCCTTGTGCCATTCTCCTCCTCATCCAGTATGTCCCAGCGTGTACCTCGAACTCCCTTCACTTGGTCCAACCTCCAGGTTGTTGCACCTGCGGTGCCCTCGGCCTGCAGTGCCCTTTCCCTAGTCTCAGTGTAAGGTGTTTGTCTTTCAGCTCTCAGCTTAAAGGTCTTCCCCCTGGAGTGGTCCTCTCTAATCACCCACTCTGAAAAAGCTCTCTGTCTACATAAGGGGAAGTCTTAACATATTTGTTATTTTTTCATGTTTGGTTGTTTTTGTTTTTGTTTTGTTTTGAGGGGTTTTTTTTGCTTATTTTCGCTCTACACCACCTAGAATTTAAGTTCCATGAAAACTAATAATTGTTTTGCACCTGACACTGTTAAAGAAAAAATTAATCTGACCTTGTTAAAACAACAAGGAAGACTTCTTATTCAAGACTATTGCAATAGAGATTTTGCAACAGGGAGAGGGATGAAGCTTAACTCCGAATATAGCAGAGAGCTGGGGATTTATAGACAACGAGTATGTTGGAAGTGGGGAACAGTAGACGAAAATTGCTGAGAGGAGACATCAAGGGTAGGGGGATTCTTGCTGAAGGCAGGCCAGGGTGATCAGATATCAAGGGTATGGGGGATGACTTAGCAGGATTCTTTGCTAAGACTGGGCTGGAGACCAAAGACAGAATGGGGACCAAGGTTGAGGCCTAGTCAAAAAGAGGGCTCAGAAGAGACTACCTAAAGTTTGGTCAAGGAGAGAGTTTTTGTCAGCACATGGTGGGCTCTCAAAAATTACTGACTGACTGACCGAATGAATGAATGAATGAATTCTCTCCCTCAGAATTAAAATGATAGATTTGCTATTTACATTTTTTAATTGTTTCACTTTTCCATCTCACCTTACTACCATAAACACTGGTAATACTAGGGATAAACAAGGCAAGAAAGCCAAAGAATAAACTCTCTACTCTCTTGCAAAGTAAAAAGAGTAAATCTTCATAATTAACGGTAACTTTTGTTTATTTATTTATTCCTCAAATGTTTATTGAGAGCTCACTACAAGGTACTGGTTACTCTTCCAGGCATGAACAGACAAATCCAGAGGAAACATCCGTGCCTTTAAGTTCATTGTCACTGTCTACTGAGCGACAGATACATGAACAGAATGGAGTGTGGAAAAATGAGTAGCTGAGATGAGTAAAATGCAGAAAGGAACCCCTGGTTGGCAATGAGGCAGGGAGAAGAAAGAAAAAAAAATGTCACTGATGCCCACGAGGATATTATTGTCATTCCTAATAAATTTAGAGGAGGGAGGAAGAAAACGTGCCCCATGCAAATGCACTGATGTTACGAAAAGGCTGATCGTGTGCGTGCAATCTCAGCGGCTCTCCACAGCAGGACAGGCAAGAGCGGTGAGGCGAAAAGTGGAAGCCCTCACTCCTAGTGCTCTTCTGAGCATGCTCCCAACATGGCCTGCACTCTCAGTGGTCTGGAGGGTTAACTACAAAACTGAAAATAATGTTTGACAATACCTGTGTATTTTTAAATTTTAACATAACCAGTATCTGAGGTTATCATGATATTTCCCCACAAACAGAAAAATTTTCCAATTTTTGAATTTTATCTCAGGAATATCATAACTCAAAGCTAACTAGGTGATCCCAAACAGTAGAGGCAGAAAGGCTGATAAAGAGAAGACTAAATCAACGTTAAAAAGGTGATATATGGTGGCAATGATTTCCAACACACGTTCATTAAAAAATTGTGCTAATTGGAAGCTTTGCTTCTTCCGTGCGAAAGCAACTAATAAGAAGTTGATGACAGCAGAATCAGGCACCAGAACCCCACAAGGAAATTACAGATGTAATAGATACCTCTGGGTGCATACAACACTTCTAAATCTAAATTGAATCTTTATTTAGAAATCAATTTATGTGGGTAGACTCTCTGCCCAAGGGTATTTGTTTGTTATTTTATGAATGTTTCAAGCTAGCAATTTTTTTCTTAGGGTTATAAATGCATCTAACTAAATAAAATATGAGGATAGATTTGTGTAATAAATACGTCTCTGACATTATCCATTTATTTGCCCGTTGAAACGCTCAGACTTTATCTAAAACAGTTATTTAACTATCCCTCTTGTTATTTTAGGAAATAAAATGTCTATAAATGACCTATTTCCCCCATGCCCTCCAAAGGAGCTAGAATAGTGAGACTTGAATTTATCTCAAAGATTATGAGATCAATCTGACCCCACTTCCAAATAAGGTAAAGGCTATTCAGATTTATTTAACCTCTGTTACACATAACAAAATATTACATAATTTATTTTAAAGAAAAGGATAGAAAATTCTCTCTAAACCTTTACCAATTTTTCCTTTTTAAACCACATTTCCACATCCTGGAAAAAAATGGGGTCATAATTCAAGCAGAATCAGCTCTACACATAGGCTGGTGGGGAAGGCAATGCTCCCTGAGTCAGACAGAACCAGGGCAGGGCGAGCGCCTCAGCCTAGAGGGTGAGCACTAAAGCTGATGGTCAGCTGTCCACACTACAGATTTCACAAGAAGAGAGTGAATTTGATGCAGTTGACATGGATACCCAAGAAGTCGACAGCAGCACTTGACTCAGGAAGTCAAGGGGTAACAATATCATGGACCTAGGTGGTCCATCTGGTTTGGAAAAAGATTCCAGCTAATAGCAGGGAGCATGGAGAACAGGGTCCACATCTCAGCAAAAATAGATTTATCAATGGCTGAGATTCAGGACAAGATTAAGTCCTAACAAGTTTCTATCAGGAACCAAGGAAGAAGCACATTCATATTGGCTAGACAACGTTGGGGTAGAGAAACTTGGACACATAGGGATTTGAGCATACATAAGCTACACAGCCTCTCATTTGTTTGTAGTCACTGGTGAGGACAAGCTCCTAACGCTAGTCCCTGCATTGATTAAATTAACTCCCCAAATTGCATAGGATTATTCAATCGTGCCTCTGGGCTTCCCTGAGATGGTGCAACAGGCAGACTTCGCAACATAAAATGAGAAAAACTCAACTATCCAAGGGGAAAATAATATGAAAATCATCAACGCAATAGCTACATCAAGTGATAATGATAAAAAGATAAATATTTTTTACTATAATTAGCACAGATTGGAAGTGATGCAGTGTTTTATTCCTTCTCCCTCAGAGGTCAAGGTTTAGAAGCAGCCTTCAAGCCCCCGTTTCTCTTGATCACTGAGTTTCATATTTAAGGTACTCTTTTCCAGCAAAAACTCCTGCTGTGCTTGAGAATTTCTTAATTACATTTTCAAGTTTTCTGCTATCATGGCAGAATACTACAGAAAGTAATTATAGAGCTAATAAAAAGAATGAAAACCTTTTTTCTATTTTCCCGAAAGCATACAACAATGCAAAGTTGTAAACACAGATGTAAATGATTTGCTCCACACTTGTCTCAGCAAATTAAAATGCCATCTACCCTTTATGAAGAAAATGTTAATAGTAAAAATAGAGCACAGCAAAGTAAAGAAAGAAGACTAGAGTGAATTTCAACCCCAAATCACTTTGGGATTAATTAAAAGCTAAAATTTGACAAATCTAAGTAATTTCCAAAATTGCTTGTTTTTTATGATTAAGATTATAGCAGATGTTTGTGGTAGAAATTTTGGAAAACATAAAAAATGCCAAAAAAAATTTTAAAAGTGAAAAAGAAACACCCAAAAGCCTAACATTCAAAATTAGACCAAACGATCTGAATATATATTCTTCTAGTCTTTTTTCTAGGCATATATATGCATTTTTTAAATTGAGGAATCATAGTATACTTAACATTTTTATAAACTGCTTTTTTTCCCTTAAACACAGATTGTGAAAATTTCTTCATGTCGTTGAATATTCCTTTATAATATTATTTTTATTGATTACAGAATATTTCATTGTAAGAATATACTATAATTTACTAATCCCCTATTGTTAGATATATAGTGTGTTTCCAACTTTTCCTTATTGTGCACAATACTCTAATAAATTTCCTTTTACATATATCTCTGTGCACAACCATGACTATTTCCTTAAGTTATATTCTTAAAAGTAACATTACTATATTAAAGGATATACAAATTTAAACCTTTTGCTATGTGTTGTCAAATTGCTTTCTAAAATGGTTGCTCCAACTTATACTTGCCCTCCCTGCTTTAACATAAATGAGAGTTTATTTCCTAGTGTCACTGACAACACTGGCTTTATTACTTCTAATTATTGCCAATTGATAAAGAGAAAAGGGTATCCATTGTATTTTCATTTTTCCAACTACTAGTTATGCTACTTCTTCATATTTATTGGCCATGTGAATTTCTTGTTTTGCAAATTACCTGACAATTTTTCTACTGGGCTATTAAATTCTTCCTTATTATAAGAACATCCCAACTAGATTATTAAGCCTTTTAAAATAATATTTTACAGATGATTTTATCTAGTTTATCACTTGAGTTTTAATTATCTTTCTGGTGACTTTGACATACAGATTTTTCCATTTTTTAGATAGTTAAATCTATCAATATTTTCTTTTATAATCTTTGAATGCTTAGAAAGGCTGTTCCCACTTCCAAGATCATATAAATATTTACCTACATTCTCTTCTTTAAGTTCTTTAATGAGTTCATTTTTTACATTTAGTCCATAATCCATCTGGAATTTATGTTAGCATTATAAAATTTTAATTTTATTCCTTTCCATATAACTCAACACTTGATTAAATATCTTCTATTTCTGTGGTTTTTAAAACTCCTTTTTAAAACAGCGGAAAGCTTTCCCCAAACAAAATCTTACATGAGAAACCATTGTATGTATTACAAATAAAACTGTAGCTGTGTTCATTCAACGAGAGGTGGGGAGAACGGGACCGAGGAGGGGCTTTTTAATTGAAGTATAGTTGACATACAATATTATGTTAGTTTCAGGTGTACAACATAGTGATTCAAGGCGGGGCTTTTCTGCATTAGCCTGCAAGACCTCACAGAGCACCATTTGCAGATCACTTTATTTCCCCCCCCAGATTTGAAATGTCACTACTGTGTTGTATTATTTACCTGACTTGGGTCTGTTCTAACCTTTCTATTCTATTCTGGTCATCTGTCCATCTATGTTTCATCAGCACCCTATTGTTTTATGTATTATAACTCTAAAATGTGCTTTCAAATCTACCCTTAACTACACACACACACACACACACACACACCCCCATCCTTTCTCAAAATTTTCTTGGCTACTGTGTCCATTTATTTTTCAATATGAACATCTTAATGAACTCATTAGTCCCATTTTCCCCCAAAGCTACCAATAATATTTCAGGAGGATTACATCAAATTTATAAATTATTTTGGGGCTAATTGACATTCTAATATTGAGTCTTTTGATCAAAACCCATAACTTATTTCAACTTAATTTTTTCCTTTAACAAAGTTTACATAAGTTTTACACATATCTTACTATGTTTTTAACTAAATATTTTCTATTTCTTTTATTATTGTGACTGGAATCATTACAATACATTTTCTGTCTGGTTATTATTAATTTATAGGAAAACTATTGATTTTCTATGATTACCTTAATGATTTAAAAAAATTTTTTGGTTGATTCTTTAGGGTCAGTAATAAGATCACCATTAAAGAAGAATCTGGGGCCAGCCCCGCGGCTTAGCGGTTAAGTGCGTGCGCTCTGCTACTGGAGGCCCGGGTTTGGATCCCGGGCGTGCACCACGCACCGCTTCTCTGGCCATGCTGAGGCCGCGTCCCACATACAGCAACTAGAAGGATGTGCAGCTGTGACATACAACTATCTACTGGGGCTTTGGGGGGGAAAAAAAAAGGGACGGCCCTGTGGCTTAGCTGTTAAGTGCGCGCGCTCTGCTGCCAGAGGCCCAGGTTCGGATCCCGGGTGCACACCGACGCACCGCTCCTCCGGCCATGCTGAGGCCATGTCCCACATACAGCAACTAGAAGGATGTGCAGCTATGACAGACAACTATCTACTGGGGCTTTGGGGGAACAATAAATAAATAAAATCTTTAAAAAAAAAAAGAAGAATCTGGCCTATGCTTCTTGTTTCTTTTTCAAATCTAAGGGCATTGGCTAAACATTCCAGAAGAATGTTAAATAGGAGAGGTGCTAGTGAGGATCCTTCTTTTTGACTCTTGACTTTGACAACGATGCCTCAGGTGGTAGACATTAAAAAGCACATAAACTGTTAGTTCGAAATAAGCATTCCAAAATGTTGATAGGAAGTATCTTTCTATCCCAAGTTTAGTAAAAGTCTTTTAAAAAAATGATTTTTCTCAAATCTTTTTCAGCATCTGATTATTTTTCTCCTTTCAACTATTAATATGATTAATCCCATTGATGTGGTTTCTCAGATCAAGTCATCTCCGAATTTCTGGGAGTTATTGGTTAATTATATATTGTTATTTTAATATAATGCTGTATTTGATTTGCTGGTATTTTATTTAAGAATTCTGCATCTGTGTTTGTAGGAGAAATTTGTCAATGGTGTTTGAGTTTTAAAACTCTGTGAGGTTTGACATTAACATTACATTAGGTTCATAAAATGATTTAGGAAGCAAATCTAATATCATGATTTTAATAAAGGATATGCTTCCAGGGTAAATTGCAAACACAGTTCATAATCAGTAAATGATGAAATATTCCATTTACATCAATGAAACAAAGTTTCCCCAGCAAGGTCAGGCAATAAGTGATCTTACAGAAAATGGTAAAGACTTGGAGTATAGCCAATATAGAAACCTACAGGTGAATTCTACCATAAAACATGAGTATTTAATTCCAATATTCAATGCTGAAGTTGATATAATTTGCAGGGCTAGCATACTTAAAAGAGCCATAGTGGTATAACCATTTAAATCAGACAAAGTTCACTGAAAATATAAAAGCACAAGTCACCGTAAAGCAAAGTAACATAATGGAAATAAGCAAATTGAATCCAGTCAGCAAATATTTATTGAGTACAGTTGTTTTACCAGATACTGTCCTTAATGTTAAAGGATATTCTCAAAATCCCACTTAGGATACTTGTGAAAAGCAAGATTTCTGAGGCCCGCCTCCAGACTTACCAAACCCGAATTACAGGAGAGGCATCAAACTTGTTTATTTGCTTTTTAATAAGCAACCAGATCATTCTTATCATCAGGAAAGTTTAGGAAACACTTGCTGTAGGAGCTGCAGAAATCAGTGTGATGTTTCATCAATTGTTGTGTTGAGGAGCCCCTGTCCCTGGGAATGAGCTGACGTCCATGATCTAGAGACTTGCAAGTCCCAGCCTACATATGGGCCTAAGGGGACATCCCCAAGTCACAGACAAATCAGTGGCAGCTCCCAAATTTCTCCCTAGAAGGATTTAGGGATGTAATCTTGTTATAAGTAAGAGCAAAGGAATTTGTCTTACAACTTTATTGTGTGGCAAACTCACTCTTTGTACTTGATTGTATGTTTAAGTGGGGTGGCTTTGGGAGGCTGATGGAAATTACAGACAGGCTAAAGCCATCCTAAGCCATCATTTGGCACCCTCACCGCTAGAGGAGTTGGGCGTGTCTCCCAAAATAGATTTAGACAGGAACAGCCAGATTCTTTGCCTTCATGGAAAACAAGAAAAGAAAAAAAAGTAAGACTTCCCCATGGGACAACTCTGAATGGAAACAGGAAGATGCAAGTGAAAGCAATAGCTTGAGCTTCACAGGGAATTTGATTGTTTAGGATGGGAGAATTGAATAGGTGCATAGGTAGAGGAGTAGGAAGGGGGAGGAAAAAAGCAGAGCAAAATTTGAAGCTGTGACAGTGAGAGAAGAAATATGGCGTCGAGCAGAGGAACCAGGAAAAGAGTGTGGAGGTAGCCACTGTTAGGAGCAGGGGTAGGTGAGAGCCAGCAAAAGAGAGGAACGCTGAGATATGAGTGGGGTCAAGTTGCTCCGACCATTCTGAGTCGTGCAGGCTATGCCCACTATCTGTTTCTGCCCATCACCTGAGCTAATCCTGACTAAGAGAAGAAGAGTATTAACAACCTTAGATCCAACCAGGATGCCTAGAGCTATTCTCTGGGCATAGGCCAGCTCTGCAGTGTGCCCAGGGTGACTACTAGATATCCAAATGACCACCCAGCTGTAACCTTCCCTTAACCAGACTAACTAACCAGTCTCATGCTCATCCCAGCTATTCCAAATGAGTAGGGAGCTGTCTGCATTTTGTCTGCCTCTCCTAAGAAACACTAGATCTGACCAGGCAAATGGCTAGAGCTGCAGCTCCATCAGATCAGGGTTGGCAATTACTTTCACGTGCTCTGCACTTGAGGGTCAATGAACTTGATTAGGGGGAGGGATAACCCACCACCAGTTTCAGCTGCTCTACCATAAGGCAGCATTCTTGAGAGCACACTTAGAGCTGAGGAGTGCTTCTCAGAGTGTTGTACTGGGATCAGTAGCATCAACATCACGTGGAAACTTGTTAGAAGTGCAAATTCTTGACCCTATCCCAGACCTACTGACTCAGGAATCCTGCAGGCAGGGCATTGTAATGTGGTATTAACAAAGCCTCCAGGTGATTCTGATGTGTGCTAAAGTTTGAGAACCACTGTCCTACAAGAAGTCCAGATGGTTGCTGGGTCCTCCTCCCTCTGGCCCTTCTGGTATCATCTTGAGGTAATTACCCCTGTGTCCCACTGGCTCACTTGGTCCTGCTCACCCCATTCATTCTCACCGGCTCTGTTCCCTCCTATGAAGAAGGCAGTGGTCCACTCACACAGTCAAGTAAGAATGTCCTCTACTGGTCTTGTGCCTTCATCAGCAGGGTCAGATGGGAACCCCAGAACCCTGTATATTTCTGGCAAGACTCCCCTACATGCTCCCACCTCAAAATTCACAGCCTCAAACTATTATTTTCACTGTGACTATCAACACTAATTTTATCATGCTTCCTCCCTAGGACTCTAACCCCTATATAGACCTGTGCACCCCATTTTCTGACACTGTCTTCTACCACTCCCCAACTCCTGACCTCACTTCTACGAGGCCCTCTGGAATTCATGATCCATCATCAGCAAAATCTCTTAAAACCTCAATCTCCACTCTCAGTGTTTGCTTCACCTTGTTGTTGCAACTGAAGGCTCTCGCTTTAGGAGTCGAGGTGGTGACCCTCATACCACTGGGCCTGAAGTTGGAGTAGGTGTCCTTCATGCTCCTCATTGCCCCTTCCAGCCCATTCTCCCTCCTTCCTCCTGAAAACTCCAAGCTTTGAATCTCATCACACTCTAACATCCATTTCCTCTCCTTATAATATTCATCTACCCACTCCTACCCACTCTTTGAAGATTTTAGCTCTGTTTCACAGCATGTAATTCTTCAGGATTTCCATATACATTTGACCTTTTCAATAACCTGACCTCTCAGTTCCTTGATCTCCTTTCTTTCAATGATCTTATCCCCCTAACCCTGACCACTTACTTCCATGTTCGCATCCTAGATCTTGTAATTACCAATAATTCATCCCCTCCATGATCCAAGTTCCAAGCATCCCCTCTGGTCGCCACTTCCTATCTTTCCAGCTCACTTTTAGTCCAATTCCAGTGGTGCTTTGACCCAACCGGAACTTCATCTACTTCATGTTGTCACTTCTTTTCTTAACCAGCCTAAGATTCATGGTCATCACCTTAATCGTTTTCTTGCACACACTGTCAGCTCTCTTGTCCCTCTCATAACTCAGGCTATTAGTGGGGAAAACTGCAACACTGTTTAAATCCAACTCTGCCACGATGGTAACTAATCTTACTAGAATACATGTGCTCTTAATGCTGCCCCTAAATTATATTGTATTTCTTCTGTCCATTCTCTCTCCTACCTTCCCAAGCAACTATTTCATACCTTATTATCACTTTTCAAATCTCCAACACTTTCTCCATCATCCTCACTCTCAATGACTTTGCTTCCTGTTTCATAGAAAAACAGAAGCAGTCAGAAGAAAACTTCTAAAGGCCCCACCACTATTTCTACTTGCCTTCTTGCGTCTGTGCCCATATGTTCTGCATTCTCCCCCATCACTATAGAAAAACTACTGGTGCTCCTAGCAAAGGTTAATTCCACCACATGCACTGTAGATCCTATCTCTTCTCACCTACTCAAGTTCATTGCTCCAACAACTTCTCTTCTCTATCCTACACCATCAGTTTTCCCTGTCTCCTGGATTTTTCCCATTAGCATTCCAGCACACTCCCACTTTTTAAAAACCTTCTCTTGACTCTGCTTACCATTCTAAGCACTGCTCTATTTCTTTCCTTCTCTTTACAGCTAAATTCCTTACAAGATTTATCCGTACTCACTGTGTCCAATTCTTCTCCTTCCATTCTCTCTCGAACCCACTCCAGCCTGATCATTCTACCAAAACTGCTCTTGTCAAGGTCCACAATGATCTATCCTTAATCCTAATCACACTTTTATCCAGCTGATCCCTGTTTCCTCATTAAAACACTTTCTTCACTTGGTTCTAGGACATTCTCCCTCTTAGGTTTCATTGTACCTCACTGGTCACTTCTTTTCGGTTTCTATTACTAGGTCCACCTAGGACTCAATCTATGGCCTGCTCTACAGATTTCATCCCTAGCTACACATTAAATGCCTAGGCAAGACAGGTCTCAGTTTCCCACACCCACTGTATCCCTTGTCTATTTGAGCACAGACAACCTCCCTCAGTGGCTTCTGCATCCAGTGGTTCCTACAAACTCAGTTCTGCCTGACAGGTTAGTCTTCCTCTGGTTTTCTACTAGCCTAAACTGCTGAGGTCCCAGAATGCCTGGAGGCTATTCACCCATCATATGACAAGAGGAAAGAAGGAATAACATAGAAGTCTAAAGTGACGATGTTAGCTAAATGTCAAAAGGTCAAGGAAGATTAGAAAAGGCCACTTACTTTGCCTTTTGTAATTATACAGACAAATTGGCATGTTTGCAGCTTCCTCCACACCCACATACAAACCAAAGGCACCTTCAAACAGTATGCCTAGCTCTGTATATCAGTGCCCCAGTGATGAGACTCGACCAGAACCAGCTTTCTCCTCTTCCTCCTCTCCAGCCACAGACCTAGAAGAGTTTTCTGCCCTCTGCTTATTCCCCATTGGATTTGATGAGTGTTCCCCCTCTCTCTGACACCACCTTTGTTCCAGACCCAGGGTTTGGTTTCCCTGCTCCCCACCCCATAGAAATGAGCCTGATCCTTTCTGTCTCCCAGCCTAGATACTGAATCACATGTCAGAATGTATGTGGTAAATATTCTTGAAGAAAAACAGATTGCAAGGGATTTGAAAGAGTGGGAGTACATAAGAAGGTAAACAAATAGAAAAGTCAGCTCAAGGTTAAGAAGACTTAAGAAAATTTTCAAGCTAGGATTGGGGGAGCTTATTTAAAGATAGAAGGGAAGGGGAGAGAGAAAAAGAGAAGGAAGATACTAAAAGGGGACATAAATATGACACCCAAATGCCCTAAGATGTAGGGTAAAAGACGACCTTCCTCTGAGATTTTAAGGAACAATAAACTAGAAAACATTAATTGAGTATATTCTTTGAGCCGCACACAGTTTGAAGTGCTTCATACATTGACTCAACCCTCATACTAATCTTATGAAGTAGTTTCTGTTAATATCCTATTTAACAGATGAGGAAACTGAGGCACAGAGAGATGTAATAACTTGCCCAAAGTCAGACAGATGGCAAGCGACAGAGCTAGAGTTTGAACCAAGACAGTCTGGTTCTAGCACTGTGCTCTTAACCACTCCACAACACTGTTTATGAAAGGACAGAGAGAGATTGATGGCACGTCAATAAGAAGACTAGGTAAGCCATCTGGGAACTCGCTCTGGGTAGTTCCAATTCTTTTCCTTAAATGAAGGGGTAAGAAGGCCTAGAGAGGCACTGGCCCAGTGGCGTAGTGGTTAAGTTCATGTGCTCTGCTTCAGCGGCCTGGGGTTCATGGGTTTGGATCTTGGGTGTGGACCAACACACCGCTTATCAAGCCGTGCTGTGGCAGCATCCCACATACAAAGTAGAGGAAGATGGGCACAGATGTTAGCTCAGGGCTAATCTTCCTCAAGTAAAAAGAGGAAGATTGGCAAAAGGCCTAGAGACGTGCTGTCCAATATTTTCTAGTACCCACATTTAAAAAATTAAAAAACAGGTGAAATTATTTTAAGTAAACTCAATTTATCCAAAATATTGTAATTTCAATATTATAATTAACATTATAATATTGGTTTTAACAATATTATATCAATTGCTGAGATGTTTTACATACCTTTTTTCACACTAAGTCTTCGAAATTCATTGTGTATTTTAAACTTACAGCACATCTTAATTTGGACTAGCCACATTTCATGTGCTCAATAACCACATGTGGCTAGTGGCTGCCATATTGGACAATGCAGGCCTAAAGTGCCATTGGTAGGAGAAGTGAGAAAGAATTGAGGATATGAATGGAGATTAAGTATTTAAGAAGAGTGAAAAATCTAGAATACCTGTGGTTTGGGATCTATCTTGAGTAGTCAATGAGAAACAAATAATAGGATTGACAAGCAGAAGCCAGGTCTACATTGCAATAAGACAGCATAAATCCATATGAGTGGGTATCTTTGTGTGTGTGCAAACAGATTCAGCATTCATAATTGGTAGACCACCAACTGGCATAACTTGACATCAACAAGGATTTAACATCTCCCCCACAAAATGCCTTAGGCCGTCTATAATAGAATGTAGTCTTTGGAGAATTAATTCCAGGTTGTCTCCCATCTGTCTATCCCTTGTCTAATTTCCAATCATGCTGTTCCCAGTTCTCAGTGATGTACAATCTCCTCTCCAGTCTAACATCTACGACCCCTTTCTCCTCATTCTCTTGAGCATGTCTCCTCATTTCAGACACCCACAGTGAATACACTGGTCTTGGACTCTTGGGTGCTGCCTTTGCCCTTCTCATACCCATACCTCTCCCTCAGCCACTTTTATTAATAACACAAAACCACATCCTGTGGAATGACACCAGAAATTATTCCACTAACCACCTACCATTCAACATTACATCCTTCTTTTTATTTAATGACCTCCCTTTATTTAAAGTTTGTCATTTCTTTAGTAGTGAATGTTCATCAAGGATCACAGATCCAAAGAATTGTCTAAATGCCATTTAGATTAAGAATCACAGGGCAGTTTACCTGGAGGCCAGATTGGAAGACAAGAGTTGGAAAAGGAAAGAAAAATGACTGAGGAAATGTATATCTATAAATATATTTTTAAACTATGTAGCAATATAATAGCTATGAAATTCAATCTTCTTCCCTAGGGTAAGTAGGTAACAGTATCAGAGGCCTTGGCAGGCAGAATAACCCCCTTTTCCAAGTTAGAAGATATCATCCTTTGATCAAAAACATAAGATCCTTTCATTTTCCCCACTACAGTAGGTGTTTCAATTTCAAAGGCCACTCACTGTTTCTGATCTGTTATCAGTCAGGCAGACTCAACACATAGAAAAAGCCACTTTAGTATAAGCTGCTGTCTCCTTTATCACAAATGCAGACTTAAGGATCCTATCCTGCTAAAACTGTACAGCTCAAGACAAAAAGGTAGAAGTGAGGGCAGAGGAAACCAACTTCACAATGAATAGTTGCAGAATCTATTGAGAGTAGTAGAGATGTCAAGTGTTAGGTGGAGTATGGAAAGTTGCCTATATAGCTAGAAAAATCCCTTTGTCTCTGAGCTAGTTTCACTCCTAGGATCAGAATTGCCAAAAGAAAAATACCAGGATGTTGTCGGGCAGGTATACATATGACATTGCAACCAGAAAGGAAGGTACATTAATATGTCGAATGCCTCATACATGCCAGGCACTGTGCTGTCTTTTTAAATACAGCAAACCTCACAATCACCTCTGATGAGGAAAGAGAGGCTCAGAGAAGTTAAGACACTTGCCCACAGGTATGCTCTTACATGGAGGAGCCGTTATTCAAACCCCTGCCTCTCCTACCCTAAAGCCTGAGCTTTTTCTTTTAGGTATTTTCTTTTTTTAAAACTCTCTTTCTCGTACAGCACACTGCCTCCATAGAAACAGAGAGAGGATTGGGTGTGTTGGTCTGTGGACCGGTTTAGCCAGAAGGACAAGCCTGACTACACAGACATTTGTTTCCATTTTGTCCACTCTGTGCACATCATAATTGTGCATCCCTCAAAAATAGGTTTGGTCAAATAAATACAAGACACATGAAAACATCTCTGCTTCATCCCCACAACATAAGTCATATTTGCCAAATGTTGTTAAATTTGCTAAATTGGTGGTTCACCCGTCTTAACTACCGATTCACTCACATGCTTAACTTCAGTGGAACTGCAATGTAATGTTTGCCATCTGATTTTTTTCAGGAGCTCTTTATATCCCTCACTCGTATTATTCATTCCACAGTGTTATTCAACAAAAGACAATTGGACAAAGGACACAAGGCAAATGAGAATTGGAATGGAATGACAATTGGAATTGAGCCAAACATACACTATGTCTTCAGTCCAATAATAAATGTAATTTCCCAACTAGTTTTTTTTTTCAGATTTATTTACTTCTCTATATTTCTTTGCATGAATTTTTGTGACCAAATTCATTTTAGTGGTTTTGTTCAAAATCATAAAAGTAGTATATACAAACTGTAAAAATACATACTCAGTAGACTCTATGTGTTATTTGGCGTGGATTCTTTCATACCTTCCTCCATATGCTATACAAACATTTATAATTACATGAAAGTTTTTCCTACTTTTTATAAAATAATGTGCTACACACTGTATTCCACAATTTGTATCTGGTCACTTAAAAATATATGATATTCCTTCAGATCAGTACATTTAGATTGTACTTACTCTTTTAAGTCATTACATCATTTTCCATTATACCTAAATCAAAATAAATTTAACTTTTCCTCTAGAGATGAACATTTAGAATGTTTCCAAGTTTTGGGTTGTTTTTGTTGTTTTACTATAATAAATACTATTACAACAAACTTCCTTACGCATATATGCTTATGGACACATACTTCTTTCACAATAAAGTGTGGCCCCCAAAACAGGGCAATTAGCTCCAGGGCTATGCACATTTTTTCAAATTAACAATACTATTGAGACACAGACCTTAAGTGTACAGTTCAATCAATCTTGACAAGTGCATATACCCATGGAACTGCCACCCCTATGCAGATACAGAACATTTCCGTCATCCAAGAAAGTTCCCTTGTGTCAAACCCACCCCCCACCCCATTCAACCATTGATCTGATTTTGCCTGTTTCATAATCTCATGCCCTTTTTGTGTTTGGCTTCTCCTGTTCAGCATAATAGCTGTGCGTTCGTTCCATTTTATTATGTGAAGGTACCATAATATTTGTTCCTTTTTAATTGTATAAATATTCCATAATCTATTCAACTATTCTTCAACTGATGAGCATTAAATTGTTTCTGATATTTGTTTAATCACAATAAATAATGTTACATTAAACTTCCTTGCACTTCCTTACTGGTATTAGTTTCATCACAGGATGTAGCCCCCCCAAAACAGGATTTTTTAATTCTTTAGATTTTAAATTTTGTTAGATACTTTTGTATCTAAAAATTTTGTTTAATTTTGTTAGATTCCCAATAGGTGATAGCAATTTACACTCCTACCGGCAAATTTCCCCACACTTTTATCAATCTGAGGAGCTCTTTGGGTATCAGGGATATTGACCCCTAATCGTTAAACACTCATTCATGGGAGCAGCACATGTTAAAATATTAAAAACTGAGCACAAACTTTGTGTTGAGCGCTTTGCTGGCACTGGTGATAAAAAGTTAACTAAAGCCTGATCCTCATCCTTGAATGGCTTATAGATTAGATAAGAAAAGCAATATGATTAGTGCAAGAATGAAGGTTTTCATGTGGTGCAACAGGAGAAGAGATCTCGGAAAATCAGATTGGGATGTCTGGTAAACATATCTGGGCAAGTGCTTGTAAGTGCTAGTTTTGAAGAAGTAAGAGTTAGTTGGATGAGGAAGAGGAAAAGAGTATCCCAGGCAGACAGAAGAGCCTGGGAGAAGCCACAGATGCATAAAAAACTGATTGTCCACATTAAAGGAGACTACAGGGCCATGGGACACAGCAATTGCGTGCAACGAGTGATCACGGAGAACAACAAAAAAAGCGCTATAAAAATTGGTGAAATATGAATAAGGTCTGTAGATTAGGAAAGACTATTTTATTGATGTTAAATTCTTGAGTTTGATAACTGCCCTGTGTTTGTATAAATGAATGCCTTTGTACTTAGGAAATACATACTTAATTATTTAGGGATAAAAGGAGCATAAAGTGCCTGATTTACTCTCAAAGGGTACAGAAAACAATTAATACTATGTAGATAGGTAAGTGAGATAGACAAGAAAAACGATAAAGCAAATGTGGTAAAATGCTAACAACTGGCAAATCTAGATGAAGAATATATTGGAGTTTTTTATACTAGCCTTGCAATTTTTCCATAAGTTTGAAATTGTTTCAAAATAAAGGTTTTTTGTATTAATATTCAAAAGACAATAATGCCTTCAGTGACCTTCAGTTGATTCTACATGACTAGTGTGAATGATATAAAATGGAAAGTGGTGAGCTCTGAGGGCGGAGAGGCAAGCAATGGCAAATTCTTGAAGGGCCTTGTTCTTAGCTGAGAAACGTTAATTTCATCCTGAAAGCCATGTGGCCCTGTAAAGGGTTGATGAAATCCAATTTGCATTTTAATAAGCGTCCTTTAGTAACTTTGTGGAGATGGACTTGCAGTGGGACCAAATGAGAGGCAGGAAGGCCAACTAAGAGGCTGCCATGATACTTCAGACAAGTGAAGGCCTAGCTGAGGTGATGACTGAGAGACTGGAGAGAAGGGCACAGCAACCAAATCTGTTAAGATTCTGCATGACGCAGAAAGTGAAGGACGTGGGAGGATTCCGGCTTGGGAAACTGGATAGATGGTGGTACAAGTCACCAAAATAGAAAACAGAGGTAGAGAAGAGAGCTTGGGAAGAAAGATGATGGGTTCTGCATTGACTGTGATGAGTTCGAAGTACACGTGGAAAATTCAAGGAGAGACTTCTAGAGCTTAGAAAAATCTAGACATGAGATAGCAATTTTAAAGTCATCTGCATTTAGGTGGTTTGGGCTCTAATAAAGGACTGGTTCTGAAAGTGTTTTGCCCATTTCATCATCATCAAATTAATATTTCCTGACGACATCCTGTGGTTTTTTTTTTGTTTTTGGGGGGTATTTTTGGTAAGAAAGATTGGCCCTGAGCTAACATCTGTTGCCAATCTTCCTCTTTTTGCTTGAGGAAGATTGTCCCTGAGCTAACATCAGTGCCAATCTTCCTCTATTTTGTCTAAGGGATACTGCCACAGCATGGCTTAATGAGCAGTGTGTAGGTCTGTGCCTAGGACCAAACCTGCTAACACCAGGCCACTGAAGTGGAGCGTGCAAATTTAACCACTATGCCACTGGGCCAGCCCTGACAGCATCCTATTTTTAAAGGGAGGCTAAAAGTGGTAAGTTGTTATCCTACAATACCTGGAATGTCTTCTTCCAAGTACCTGTGGAAACAGACCTACTCAATATATTAACAACTGCTCTAGATTGAAAAAATTATGAGTCACAATCTAGAAATATTTCCATTAAATGCAGCAGTGGTGAGCAGTTATGCAAAATATAGTCACCGCTCATTGCATTGTCTGAGCCAGGAGAGCATGGTAGCTCTGAAGAAGGGGAAAGATCTGATTCATCTCCACTCTTCCCCCTTAGCTCAGTCAGGGGCTTCACAGACATGTGAAGGCATCCAGCCACGCCCTCCACACCCTTCACCACCACCACCCAGCAAAACTACTTCCTGAAGATGCCTGCGTTATGCCATGTTCTCTGACGACAATTAGGAGGGAAAGCAGGAACCTGGGAACTTACCAGAAATGCAAATTCTTGGGCCCCACACCAGACTTAACAGAGTCAGAAATTGGAGGTGGGCCCAGCAACCTGTGTTTTAACAAGCCTGCCAGGTGATGCTGATGTACAGCAAAGTGTGAGAACCACTGTAACAGGCTTCAGTGAGGAAAATGAGGCTATTATAATATCGATCCAATGAGTGGCCCCATCCCAAAATTTGGAAATTATGAGCTTCTCAAGGATGCAAGCCCTGTCTTTTAATTTTTTGAGTTCCTGTAAACCCCAAATCTAATGTATTAATTGAATAAACATTTACCGAGTACTAAAGGAGTCTGGCTCTTACTGTTTGGGAGGGAAGGAAAGAAGGAAGGAAGCAAGGAAGAGAAGGGAGTTTGGTTATTAGAAATCTGTGGTTTCAAAGCTATCCCAGACTTTTAAAAGTCCATATTTTTCTCTCATTCTTCCAACAGTGGCCAAGAAACAATATGCACATGGGAGTACACAAAAATGAGCCAAGATTCTGTGGGTGGTAAAGGAAAGGAGAAAGCAGGGGAAGAAAAAAGTATTTCTCTTCTGTTCCCGTGTACTTTTCTTTCTTCATTTCCTTAATTCCTTGTTTTCTTCCCCTCTCATGGTCTTCTGTTTCCTGACACATAGAGAATTTCACTTAGACATGCATTTTTACACTCCCAGGGGCGCACACATGCCAACACGCGAGTTGAATCCTCTCCGATTTTCCTTCTCCTGCTCTTCCCATCGGCCTTATCACCCAGGGCAGCAGCGGGCCTCCCTCTAGTCAGCTGTCTCTCTCTGAAACTTCTCCCAGTGGATACTTCCTATGGCTTACTATCTACATGTTCAAGGTTCTGTTACGACACTGTAGACTGTCTCCAGGTGTATCACAGGCCGGATAAAATCCCACGATTTATCCTCTAACTTGAGATTCACTCTCCTTCCTTCAAAATCAGCATTTGAAGGAGAAACCAGGTTGTCGAGAGAAAATAATGGCTAACATTTTTTGAGCACTAATTATGTGCAAGTCTATGTGTTAAGTGCTTTAATATCATTATCATATTTTCTTGACAAAACTCTATGAGGCAACTTCGCCCATTAATTCTATGAAGTTATGTCCCACATAATTCTGCCACTTTTATCAATGAGGAAATTAAAGATTAAAGAGATTGAGTAATTTACCTAAGATCCAACTGTGGTAAGGAAAAAGCAGCTAATTCCAGAGTTTGTACTCTTAACAACTACAGAACAAGAAATCTCAGAATAATAGAATATTAAAGTTGAAGGTACCTTAAAAATCATCTAGGCCAGTGGTTTTCAATTTTGGATGCACATTAGCATCATGGGTAGTTTTTTAAGATCCTGAAGACCAGGTCATACTCTGGACCAATTAAATAATCATCTCTGGGGATGACCCTGATGTCTGTATTTTTTGAAGCTTCTTGGTGATTTCAGTGTACAGAAAAGGTTGTGCTCCAGTGATTCAAGTCCAGTTCATATATTTTGTTAGTAGGAAAGCTAGTTACAATAAGAACAAAAATTAGAGTAATAGGAGAAGTGCCTGCTACCCTCTGACCCTCGATGAACAAAGGCAGGCTTCCACCCACCACAGGGCAATTGTGGAGTACATTCCTATTCTACTTCAAAGAATTCATTTTTAAATCATCCATGTCTAAGATTGATAGGAAGAGGTATAATTGTTTTCCTTTGAATTTTTGGGCTGGGTGTGGTATCCTCAAAAGAGCAAGAATAATGCTGTAATCAACTCAGACACTTATTAACCATAATCTTGGGACACTTAAGCCTCTCTTGAGCCTCAATTTCCTTATTTGCAAAATTAGTGTAATAATAGCGCATGCCTTACTGACTTCACAGGTACTTCTAAAAATAAAAGACAATGAATACTATATATACCTTTGCTACAATAAGACTGATGCAATGTTGGTTTTTAGCAGCTTGGTTTTTAACTTAAAGAAAATATGCATTGATGGCACATAGAATAGGATCTGGGTCTCCCTCTTGCTATTCATTAACTATTCTTAGGGAAGTAAGATAATCTCTTTGAAAGAGTACTCCCTTCTACAATATGTAGAAAGCAAAATCAATAACATCTTAATTGTTTTGAGAATTAAATAATACTTTGCACAGCATGTGGCATCTAGAAGGTATTCGAAAAGTGTTACTTTCCTTTTCCCACAGCCATTTAAATTTCTTATTTGTTCCATCATATATTTTATTTTATTTTTTATTTTTTTATTTTACTTTTTTTTATTTTATTTTATTTTTTGTGTGTGTGAGGAAGATCAGCCATGAGCTAACATCCGTGCTAATCCTCCTCTTTTTGCTGAGGAAGATCGGCTCTGAGCTAACATCTATTGCCAATCCTCCTCCTTTTTTTTTTTTCTCCCCAAAGCCCCAGTAGACAGTTGCATGTCGTAGTTGCACATCCTTCTAGTTGCTGTATGTGGGACGCGGCCTCAGCATGGCCGGAGAAGCGGTGCCTTGGTGCGCGCCCCGGATCCAAACCTGGGCTGCCAGTAGCAGAGCGCTGGCACTTAACCGCTAAGCCACGGGGCCGGCCCCCATCATATATTTTAAATTGAAGCATACCAGAAAAACATGAAAGGGTACCTAACGTCATTATTCACTTTAAGTAAGAATGGGCTGTCCAAAAGGAGACTTGAGCAAATGCAAAGACATTCTTTGTTCTCGGTTAGGACATCTCAATATTATCAATGTACCAGTTCTAAGTGAATTTATCAATTTAATGGGATCCCAATAAAAATACCAACAAGATATTTATGGAGCTAGACAAATTGATCCTAAAGTTGATATAAGAGGGAAAAAAAAACATGAAAGAACAGCTAGAAAACACTGAAAAGGAAGAGATTTGAGGAGGAACTGCGCTGTCAATCATTAAAGCATTCTACAAAGCCTTGATAATTAACAGCATAGTACCAGTACATGAATAGACAGGCATACCAGTGGAATAAAACAAAGTCCAGGAATACACACAACAAAATGCAGAAATCTCGTATATGATCGAAATGGCATCTCAGATCACTGGGACAAAGTTAGACTTTTTAATAAATAGTGTTGAGATAACTGGATGACCATTTGGAAAAAAGATAAAATTAGATTAATTCCTCAAACCATACACAAGCATAAACTCCAAATGGGTCTGAGACCTTAATATAAAAAATAAAACTACACAAATACAAGAGGAAAACAAGTGAATTCCTCTTTAACTCCAGTGTAGGGAAAGGCTTCTATGACTCAAAATCTAAATGCAATAAAAGAGAAGCCTGATAAATTTGACCATATAAAAATAAAGAATATTTGCTTGGCCAATAAAAAAAACCCACCATAAATAAAGTCAAAAGATAAATGGTAAACTGGAAGAAAACAATTGCAACTTATTACACAGATAAGGAGCTAATAAACCTACTATACAAAGAATGCTTTAAAATTGAAAGGGAAAAGACCTAAATCCTAAAGAAAAATAGATAAAGACATAGACACAAATCTTTAGAACATAAAAATGGCCCTCATCCATGTGAAAGATGTACAATTGTACTCACAATAAAAGAAGTACAAATTAAAACTATAGTGAGATACCATTTCTCATCTATTAGATTGGCAAACATTGAAAAGCTTGACAACATACTCTGTTGGTTGGTGAGGCTGTGGGGAAACGGGCTGGTTCATATATTGCTGGTGGGAATGCAAAATGAAGGAGAATTCCCCTATGGAGATGACTTTGGCAATATTTAACAAAACTACACATGCAATCCCACTTCCAGGAATTTATCCTGATGATTATACCTCCAATAACATGAAAATAAACATGCACAAGGTTAATCATTGCAACATTATTTGTAATTGCAAAATATCAGAAACTACATAAGTGCCCAAGCACAGAAGATTGGTTTATCACAATTGAGTACTATGAAGATGTGAAAAAAGGAGGATGATCTCTATGAACTGATATAAACGTATTTCCAGGAGATATTGTTAAGCAAAAAAAAAAAAGTAAAATGTAATAAAGTAGACAAGTAGACAGATAGATAGATAAAAAGGTAGGTAGATAGAATGCTCCCTCTAAGGAAAAAAAGAAGGGGAAATAACATACATTTATCTGTTATCTTTAGCAAAAGAAACATAGGAAGGATAAGAGCACAAAACAAGGGTAGGAGGGATAAGGTAGACAGGATATAGGAGAGAGTGATGCTTTTGACTATATCTTTTTGCATAGTTTTGAATTTTGGAAGCATGTTACTGTTCTATATATTCAAAAAATTAAATAAAATTAAACCAACGAAAATGGGAAGGGAAAAAATTTTAAAACCTAAAACTGAAAGCAAACTAAAATAATGAATCCAATTATATTTCACGTGAATACCATATTCATAGTGAAAAGGGAACGAAAAAGAAGAAAACTAATCTAAGAAACATATGGGCAGAGTGTTTGACTTCAAATATGTATCTTCAGTCTTGTGCAAGGTTGTGGGGCAGGAGGGGAACTGTACACAAAACCTAAACTCTTTTTTGTAGGTTTGTTTTTTGTAGTGCTGTGGACAAAGTAATTCTGAAACTATCTTGGATAAACTATAGCAATAAAGGAATAAATGTGTCGATATTTTTGAAAGCCAGGGTTCTCATTATGAAAGCAGGATCATACAAGTACAGAACGGTGGAAGGTGAGAAAGAACCCTTTGGAGATGGATTGAATTTGCAGGAACTGGTGAACCATGATTTTTAAAATATATATGTGTCTATGCATGTATATATGCATGCTTACGCACATATGCATGTGTGTATGTATATATGTGTGTATATGTGTACATACATGCAAATATTTATTAATTGTGTATGCTGAAAGGTTCTAGAAACAAAGACATCTCAGTAGCAATAAACACACCTAGCACACAGATCTTCATTTTTAATACTATTCACGCCTAAAAGGAAATAGGGGTCCTCATAAAAATGGCCAGTTCTGGGGCTGGGGCAAGGTAGATACAAGACGAGCTTAGAACATCTTACAAGGAAGTGCTCACAAAAATGGTGAGGCCAAGTCATAAAGACATGGGAGTCAGTTTGAAAGGGTTCCACTGGCCAAATCTGGGACAATTTGAGCACCAAAATGTCTAAGGACAGTAATTAATTATAAACCATTGGGAGAAAAAAGGAATCCATAAGTCCTTACCACTAATAAATACATAACGAAATGAAGGAGAAAGGAGGGATCTTATTTACAGTGGAACATCAAGTGCCAGCAGTAAATGTGAAATAAAAGAATTTTGCACATTTTGCAACCATCATAGAGAAAATTAGCTCAAGCAAGAATCATCAATGGATACTAAACAGGAGAAAGTTTGATGAGGGGCTGAATACTTGCATGATCTTAATTTGTTTCCCACAGATTGCTTTTTAGTTGCAAGAGAAAGAAACAGTAACTATACAATAGAGTCATAGGACAACACTTGACTGGGTGATCAAAATTAACATCAATAATGTGGAGCAGATGGATATTGTAGGCCTCCAAGCGACACCCTAAGAAGGTATCCAATATCACTCATGTAATATTCCAGCCAGGAATGCATAACCTGAATCTAATCACCAGGATTAGAAACATCAGGCAAACCCAAAATGAGGAACTTTGGAAATAAAAGACAAAGAAAGACTATGAAAATGTTTCAGATTGAAGGACATTACAGAGATATGACAACGAGATGCAATACCCTACACTAGACTGGATCCTGTACTGGGAGCCAGATTGAGAAGTGAGAAGAGGAGCTAAAAAGGACATTACCAGGTCTACAGACAAAATGAGAATACAGATGAAATAAAAGTATTAATATATTTACTGAAGTTTTAACTGTACTGTGGTTAGGTAAGAGACTATCCCTGTTCTTAGGAAATACACATTGTGTCTTTAGGGGTAAAGGGGCCATGGTGTATGCAACTGACTCTCAAATGATTCAGCAAAAAATATGTACTTATATCTGTATATACATATATACACACGCACATACACACACGTTATATGTATACACAGAGAGAAAGAGAGAGTATGCGCAAGTAAAGCAAATGAGATAAAGTGTTAACAATAGTGAACCTGGGTACAGGATATACAGGTCTTCTTTGCACTCTTCTTTTTTTTTTTTTTTTTATAATTTTATTTATTTATTTTTTTTCCCCCAAAGCCCCAGTAGATAGTTGTATGTCATAGTTGCACATCCTTCTAGTTGCTGTATGTGGGACGCGGCCTCAGCATGGCCGGACAAGCAGTGAGTGGGTGCGTGCCGGGGATCCGAACCCGGGCCGCCAGCAGCGGAGCGCACGCACCTAACCACTAAGCTACGGGGCCAGCCCTGCACTATTCTTATTCTTGAAAGTTTTCAGTCCCTTAAAATTATTTCCAAATAAAAATTATTTTTTTAAAAAGAGTATGCTACCAACGCAATTTAGGAAAATGGTTTAGGTTAGCCCAAAATAATACAGGTTAATATCAAAATAAGCTAGAAATTCATTTTAATTCAGATCTAAAAAATGTTGCAAGCTACTTTTGATTAAATGACTTCATTATTTAATACTTACAAGGCCATTTATTAAGTAGTTTTAATACAATAGTTTACAAACTATGGTACAACCAATAGAGTATATTTAATAAACAGCCATGACTTCACAATGTACCATTGATTTGTTGATGTCTTCCTGAGAGCCTTGCAAGGAAGACCCGTTTAGCGATTAAAAAAAATATATTGGGGTGTCTAATCAGCAGCCTTTATAGGTTTGAAATAAATGTTTTAGTTACATTTCTCTTAAACTTATATCACATTTCTTATTTCAAAATGATGTCTTGAGACCCAACAGTACTATTTTTAGTTTCACATTTTTAGTGCTTACTTTTACTTAAACATTAATGTTGAGATTCTGAGGGAAAAGAATACAGAATTAAATATTTCATACCCTGTAAAAACTTAGTGTCCTTTAGCTTACATGGAAATACAGAGGCTGATATCAGAACATTTTTATTTCAATATTTGCTTCCTAAGGACTTATGTAAACAGAATATAACCTATTGCTTTCTCAATAGTTAGATGGCTTACCTTTCGCAGACCAGCTATATCTTTTCCCAACGAGCTGAGGTTGTTGGACCAGACGGATCCCAGGGGTTGGTTTGCATAGCACGACCTCAAGTCTTGTTTTTCTGTATTTGTTTTGCTTTAAAGGAAACAAATTTGTTATAGATCTAAGATATTGCTATGTTAAAAGCTTCCCGTTAAGGGGCCATGCTGGTGGCGCAGCGGTTAACTGCACATGCTCCACTTCCACCAGCTGGGGTTCGTGGGTTCAGATCCCGGGTGCGCACCGACGCACCACTTGTCAAGCATGCTGTGGCAGCATCCCATATAAAGTAGAGGAAGATGGGCACAGATGTTAGCCCAGGGCCAATCTTCCTCAACAACAACAACAAAAAAGCTTCCTGTTAATATACTGTAGCAAGAAAATATAATTTACTTATCCATGAATTATCTGCTACTTATACTTGAATCAATGAGCTATTTGCTTGTTTATTTAATAGGCTAAGTCTAAATAGCGGCCATTAGTAAATGAAGCAGTATTTGTTTTTGAAAAAAACTTTTTAATTCCACTCTGGATTTCATATGCAATGGTTTTATATAAATACACCTCTGATTAAGGCATGACTTTAAAAAGTTAATATTTAATTTCTTGTAATTGCTTGTATAAACAATGAAAATTCATAATTTATACATTTTCTGTGGTTGACATCAGATCACGTCCTTGCAGTTGCAATTTACTTGGCTCTATTAGCATGTAATGATTTCAACATTGGAAGGGAGACAAAAGCAGAGTTGAAAGTATGGAGGAGAGAAAGTGAATGCAGAGAGGGAGAAAAAGAATAAAGAGGAAAAAAGAGAGGAGAAAACGACAGAGGAAGGAGAAAGAGAATGTCTATGGGAAAGAAAATAGACCAGATGTTAAGAAAAGGGAAGAAAGGGAAAATGAGAATGAGGCAGAGAAGGAAAATGGGGGATGAAAAATTCTCTCTCACCGGAGGGTTGTTGAAAAGACCCTGAGCTGGAACCACCATATTTACTTTTCAGTAAAAGGGAATATTAAGTTCTTAATCAGAGAGGGAGGTTTCCTGTATTTCACATTGTTTCTGTTTGTTTAGTACGAATTTATCTTATGTAAGCTAAAATTTAGTTTGCATGAAAATATTCCTTAACACTTGGACAAAATTTAAGCATTTGCTTTAGAGATGGATGTTAACTATAATAGATGACTGGGCTGAGCAGAGGCTTTGCAACATGTCTGGAATTGGTAAGAATTGCCCACTATTAATAAAGCAGTTTTCTTCCAGTTGTCACTGTGTGCCATTCTTTGAAGCATTCCCTGAGGAATATTTTTAAACAAGCTTAGATAGAACTTGTCATGGTATCATATAACTGCTATTGAACTGTTCTGAGCTTTGAATCAGCCGTGTATCCTTTGCGTGAAAAAGAAAAAAAATCTGTCATAAAAGCGCGTGAAAGTTGACAGGACTTTCTCTAATAGCTATATCCTGGGAATACATATTTATGAAGGTTTTTAAACACTGGCTTGGTAAACACTTACAACATTCTCAGATTGTTTAAAATATGAACCATTGACCTTAACAATCACTACAACTTACTTTGCAGATAAACCTGTGGTTTTCTGATCACCAAGCAGCCTACAGTGTTCTACATTAAAGAACTGTGTTTATATTTCCTTTCAGTATTTTAATTTATGATTAAGTACAAACATTATTCAAAATAACTGTCTCAACTTGCCTTAATGTTTATATAATTTCCTTTCAGTATTTTAATTTATGATTAGATACAGACATTAGTCAAAATAACTGTCTCAACTTGTCTTAATGTTTATAAAATTTTCCAAACTATATCAATTATTCTCTAATGTTCTATCATTATAAAATAAAATCAATGGGGTTATTTAAAGGCAATAATGGAGCAAAAAGTCAACTAAAGAGATCATTTTCCCTTCCATCTAAAATTTATTTTTCTGGGCCGGCCCCGTGGCTTAGCCGTTAAGTGCGTGCGCTCCGCTGCTGGCAGCCCGGGTTCGGATCCCGGGCGCGCACAGACGCACCGCTTCTCCAGCCATGCTGGGACCGCGTCCCACATACAGCAACTAGAAGGCTGTGCAACTATGACATACAACTATCTACTGGGGCTTTGGGGGGAAAATAAATAAATAAATAAAATCTTAAAATTTATTTTTCTCTTTCAAATATTACCATTAATACATATAATTTTTTAAGTGGAAATTTGTCCTGGTTTTAAAAGTACTCAAGGGTTGAATGGCAATGCTGCCAGAGTGTTATATGAATGTTCTTAGGACACAAAATTTCAAAAGAGAACAAGTGATGACTATATTTGGGCTTACAGAAGCCCCTAGAATAAGTGGTATCCTTGCTTTTAATTTATGATAGAGTTTATTTCAGGATTCCCAGTATGAGCGCACACAGACTTCAAGTAGAATACCCACTATGTTTTACCCTTAACAAGAGGCAATACAATTCCAAGAGTGGTTATCATATAATAGTCAATCATAAATGTTACCACTGTCCTTGCCTTATTTATTTGTATAATATTCATAATTACATCCCCAACTATTTCTTTCTTTGACCTCCAAATAATATCATCTGTCTTTCAAACAGGAGTCATCTGAGGCAAAATGATATAAAGGTAACTTCACCACCGATTAATTTAAGATTCATCGTAATTCCTGAGCTTTAATTCTTGTACTTAAGACACCAAGATACTATTTCCTCGCATCTCTGCTTGTGACATTTATCTCAAATGAGAGCTAAATACTAAGATTAGCTTAAAAATTAAACCAGAGTCAAATGCATTAGAACACAGAAGCATAGATAAGGAACTAAAGAATTTTTGAGCTGATGAAGATTTTAAAGATAATGTATCTAACGCTTTAAAAGAAACTGAAGTCCAAAGATGTGAAAAGACCTTCCAAATCCTGCAGAGCTAGTTGGAGGCATGAAGCCAATGTGAGAATAGGTAGAAAGGAGGGTAAGTACATTTGATAAGTACATTAGAAAGCTAGGAAAATAAACCAGGCTTGGCAATGTAGGTAACTAGACAGTATTCCATAGTATTCCCATGGGCACATAACAGTTTATGGAATGCCATCCAGGAAATACCCTCTAACATGATGGTGAGCTGTGAAGCTTATCTGCTGAGTTACTTCTTCATCATAAGCAATAGCCAACTGGCTTTTCACTATCACTTTGAATATATGGACCCGTCCATAGATATACTCCATAAGCAGCATCTACACTGAACTACTACAGTCCTAAATTTTTTTATCAACAGAAAATATCAGCCTTTAATCAAACGCATGGAGAAAATGTTTTAAATAATGAAGTATATTCCCTGGTATTTTTTTAACGAGTCAGGAAGCAGAACGGGAAGGAAGGATGTGTCAGGGACAGCACAACCTCTATGACTAAGGATAAGAAGGGAAAATCTTTCTGCCCTCAAAGTGAAAATCCCCTCCTATTTTAAGGAACACTCTTACTTTAACAAATCTCTCAAATGAGTAATTAGGGTTAGATCATATTCTCCTGGGACATCTACTTTCCAAAGAATAAGCTTTTAGTGCATTGAGAAGAAAGGAAAAAATAGAATCTGACAACTAGGAAGGAGAACCATCCGTTTCCAAATGCCCCGTCTGTTCTCGTCAGTCTACGGAGCCCAAATGACTGTGACAGGCAACAAAGATCTCACCTTTGTGGAGGTAAAGAGACTCAAACATGAGTTCTCCAGTCGCAGGGCTTTATACGGCGGCTGCTCTGTAGCTACTGGCTTCCCAAAGCCTCTACTTTGCCTTAACACAATGTGTCTCAGAGGCAGAGAAGTGGACAATATGGTGCTCTGAAACCTTTGTCAGCTTTCAGGGTGAAATCATAATTGTGTACTTTAAGTCAGGCTGGATAGAGATATATATATGACTAGCGGCTGTTTTATTGCTCACCCATTTAAAATGCAAATGATAATACCAAAAATTACAAAAGTCTACACTCCAGATGTTCTTATTATTCACCACAGCTTTTTTTTGGCTACACTTATCCTCTCCTACATGTCTCTGAAGTTATTCTATCACATAACACTCCTTATGAAAACTACTTGTTTCTTAAAAAATTTTGTTTTATATATTTAAAGAATTGAAATCAAAAAATAAACTCTCATTTTCCCAAATAATAAGGAAAACAGATCTTCATTTCCATATCCCAAAAGTCAATTATATAGAAACAAACTAACAATAATAAAAAGTGACAGACAACCTATTTATGAAGCTCCATTGATTGCTCTATAGAAACAAACGTGGCCCAGTTTTCCCCAAGAACATGTGAAGAGAGGTCTACGGGAGGGCTCTAAAATGAGGAATTAAAGTTCTTTGATTAGTGCCTAACTCCCTGCCATGAGATTGCTTAATTCAGTTTTCTTGAACCTGGGGAGAGACACACACACACACACACACACACACAAAAGAAAGCCCACTGTCTTTCTGTCAAAGGGAAAGCCCTGTTGCTGGCCATAAACCATAGAAGGTGATTCCAAGCAAGGCAGGAAAGAGTAAGTTCCTCCTTCCCACTCCAGCATTATAGTCTACCTCTGGTGCCCCTTTTTGGCACAACCTATGTACCTGTGAGTTAGCTATTTGATTTTCTTAACCCTCAATTTCTTTGTCTGTTAAGTGGGAGCTCACACTAGTCCTTCCTTATGGAATACTAGAGAGAAGTCAATGAAATGATAGAGGCCATGTGGCACATATAGGGAGCGTTCAGCTAATAACTTTCTCTATTATTAAAATAGGGAACAGAAGAGGAGAGAGAGAAGTCAGAGTTCTTTGTCTTATAGTTAGTTTTCATTTTTTTTGAAGGGGATGAGGACAGGGAAGAAAGAGTGAGTTGTTGTAACCATGCTGAGTTTGAGTATCTTCCAGAAGAGCTTTATTTAGTGTAGGGAGAATTGGAAGTGTGAATCTAGACTCGACTGAGAGGTCAGGGCAAAAGCATCAATAGAATGAATGTGTAGTAAAGCCATTTAACTTGGTTAATATAACTTTTTCTGACAACAGCCAGCTATGCAGGACCATGAGCAGAGAAAGACAGGTGTGCTCAGGGGTCAGATGGAAGCTTGTGAGTGGACAGACACTAAAGCTGTGGTTCTCAAATGCTAGTGTATATCGGAACTACCTGGACGGCTTGTTCAAACATAGATTGCTGGATCTCAACCCAGAATTTCTGATTCAGTAGGTCTGGGATGGAAGGGCTTCAGAATCCGCATCCCTAACAAACTCCCAGGTGATGCTGATGCTGCTGGTTTAGGGACCACACTTTGCGTTAGTCCAGAGAACTAAGAACAGAGCTGCAATCGTTGGTAAGCATCCAGATGAGAAAATAAGGGGGGAAGAAACTTAATTAAGTACTTACCATGTGCCAGGCATTTCACAGGCCTTATTTAATGTCATGAGTTCAACAACCCTAGGAAGTAGGTGTTGTCATCCAATTTTTCAGATAAGTAAATTGCAACTCAGATAAGGAACTTTCCCAAAGCCAGACGACTAATAAGGTGGTAACACTAGTATTCTGATCCAGATCTGTCCCGCTCCAAAACCCCTACAGGTTTTTCCAATGTGTCACACTCTCAACTTCTCTTTGCAAGTAAAGTTAGGAAGGTAATAGGAGGCTTGTTGGATAAGGACCTCCAGTTTACAATGAGGTTTTAAGTACCATCTAGATGGTAACTGCCAAATTTATCTTTCCAGGCCAGACCTAGCTCCTGAAACCCAGTGCCCAGTTGTCTGCCCAACAGCTCTACCCTCCTCCTCAGCTGTCCCAAATTGAACTGTTAATATTCCCCTCAAACATGCTTCCCCTTCCGTTGTCCCCTTCTCAGCTGATTTCAACTCTATCCTTGCATATGCTTAAGCCAAGTGTCGCTCTGCTCCTTCTCACCTGCTCCTTCTCACCTGCTCCCCATCCAATCTGTCAGCAAATCCTGATGGCTGGGTCTTTAAAATAAACCCAGCCACTTCTCACCACCTCCACTGCCACCACCCTGGTCCACGCCCCCAGCACCTCTGGCATTGATTACACACTCTCTGTTCCCACCCTTGCTCCTCTGGAGCTGATTTTCAACTCTGCAGCCAGAATAATCGCTTTAAAATCTGAGTCAGATCACATCCCTTTCTGTTTAAACCCTCCAATAATTCCTTATTTTACTCAAAGGAAAAACCCAAGTCCCACAGGATACTTACTAACCCATTACCTCACCTCCCACCACTTGCCTCCTCATCTCACCTCCTCCTACTCTCCCCTCTCCTCTCTTCACCCAGCCACAATGACCTCTCTGCCATTCCATCAATGCTGCCAGGTACATTGTTCCATTGGGGACTTTGTACTGTCTCTTGCTTTTTCTTGGATACTCTTCCCCCAGATTTACTGGCTCCCTCCCTCCAAGTCTTTACTCAGATTTCACTTTCTCAGTGTGGCCTGTTTAAAATTGCAACCACTCCTTCTCCCAGGAACTCTGATCCCCCTTACTCTATTTTTTCTGCACTCTTTTCTTTTTCTTTTTTTTTCTCATGACCCTTCTAAAACACTATGTAATTTACCTGTTTGTAATATTTATGATTTATTGCCTGTCCCTCTCCCCCCTACCACTAGAATGTAAGCCCTATGAGTACAGGAATCTTTGAATTTGGTTCACTGATGTATCTGAAGTCCCTAAAACTGTGCTTGTCAAATAGTAGGTGCTCAATAAATATTTGTGGACAGAACTGAATTTAGTGGAAATGAGAAAGTGGAAGAGAGGCAAAGTTAGGATAATGATGTCAAAGAGAACTATTTCAGAACTGGAGCTCTTGGAGATGCTGTGGATCATGGTGATGAGGCTATCTAAGGCTTGGCTGTGGGTGAAGCCTGCGGGAGGGGAATGGCCAAGGGTGATGGGCTGGAAGGAAGGACAGAGAGAGGGAAAATCCAAGATCTGAAGTAGAAGAGCTTTTCTTACCACTGTCCTCAGAAAAGAAATACCAGGTAAGGGAAAACTGGAAAATTATTTTCCCTTTTGAAACTGTTCAAAGTTTCATAGTAACCTTAAAAATATGTGTAATTTCTCAAGTCAGTGTTTCTCTAACTTACACATCTGCCTATAAAAAAGGGTAAATAGGACCAGCTTCTGTCCTAAGAAACCCTGTCATGTCCCATAGTTTGGGCTTCTCCACTGTTTCTGTTTGAACCAGAAGGGCATAAATAATTACATCCTGGACAGCAACAGAAGAAGAGGCTCCATTCACTCTAAGCAGAATTTCAGGGTCTAGGATGTCAGAACTCTTTGGGTAGACGTTAATAGAAAAACCAACTAAGACTGCCTTAAACAAGGGAGTAAAGGTTATTTATTGGCTGTTGGAATATAAAAGTCCAGAGTTACATTGGATTCAGGTCTGGCTTGATCTACATACACAGTGTCATCAGGAAGCTGATTTTCTCTGCTTTCCTCTGACTTGACATCATTTCCAGGCAGGCTTTCCCCAATATGCCCTGATTTTCTCATATTAGACAGCCCATCAGAGAAAGCCTCTTTGACAATCGTTCCCAGATAAGTTCCAGGCCTGTCTCTCCTTGGCCTGACTTGTGTCCTCTCCCCTGAACAAATCACCATGGCCAGGAGATGCAGTCTTCTTATTGTCTAGTCTTGGGTCTTACACATGTCCACTTCTGGAGCCAAAAGATGAATCAGACCCCACATGGACTGATTGCAGAGAAAGATGATACCGCCCCCCCCCGCCCCCAAATTGGGGATCTTTTATCAGAAAAAGGATGCTAGGTAGGCTGCAAAAGTATATTGGTGTTTCTTCAGAGTTTTATAGGAAAGAATCTTACTGCTTACATAACAACGATCTTAGGAAAATGCAAGAAGCGAAGGCCAAAAACCATTTCTCTCAATTTAGAAAGTCCGTACTTTTGCAAGAGTAAGCTATTTTCAGTGACTGTCATGGTTGAGGACAATTTTTTTTTAATGATTGTAGATACTGCTGAGTCCTGTGTCACCTTCCCCCTTAGCAGAAGTCTGATATTTCCCAGAATCAGTGCTAGTCACTAGGTAAATGAAGACAGAAGCAAAACATGCTATCAGGGCCACCATGTTCCTGCCTTTCTCTACCTCCCCCAGCCTGCTATATAGGGGTCCTATCAAATGGCATCACCTTGAACACTCTCTTTTCAGGTCTTTCACTCGTCTGGTCCCTGGTTCCCATGGCTGCCTGTCATCCTGCCCAGTCCTACTCTCCAGAAGCCTCATCCCTTCCTATTGGCAGCTGCAGTCATGAAAAGTTTGTGAAAATGCTTTGGGAGAATTGGGACCTTCAGATCCTACCTCAGAAATTGAGAAACATCTCAGAAATGCCCTTCTATGACTACTCACGAGTCTGACCCAACCCACCACATGTCTGGAATCCAAAAAGAAAACCCGCAAGCAGCAGCTCAGTTTTTTGGTTGTTTTTTTCTTTCTAAAATTGGGCAAACCATCATGATTCCCTGGGGTGAGGGATCTTACTGCTACAAGTGAAAGTAGGTCACTCTCTCTGGCCCTGTATTTACTTAAACAGAAAAAACAGACTTGCAGGCAAGTGGTGGGAGTACAGACGGCACTCCCCATGGCTCTTGAGAAAGCCCACTTGGTGGTGATTCAGAACAGCAGCAGGAATAATAGAGGGGAAAGAAGGGAAGGGAAAATCTTTCCCAATCTGGTCTCCTGCCCTTTGTTATCCTAAAGCCTATTTTATTCTTTCATTTCTTCATTTTGTCCCTCAGCAAATACTTATTTAGTGCCTATCATGTGCCAGGCACAAGGCAGGTCTCAAATATAAAAGACCTTATCCTTCCTCTCAGATGCTCAGTCTGATGGGGGAGACAGACACGTACATACTGGAATGTGCACAGTAAGGACAGTAATAGAAATGACAGTGACAGAGGAAACCAAAGAAGGATGGAAGAGGGACTCCTAACCCAGCTCAGGCGCAGTGGGAGTACAGGTGCGGCTGAGGTCTCAAGGAAAACTCCCTGGAGGAGATTCAAGTGAGCTGAGTCTTTCAATGAATGAGTTAGTCGGGGGAAGGACAGCATGGTGGGTAGAAAACATATCCCACAGAAGGACAGCAAAAATCAAGGCAGCCAGGATACAGTTTGGCATGTACAAGTGGTGACTAGAGAGCCCAATGGGAACCAGATCATGTAGAAGTTTTTAAGCCAAGTTAAGAAACTTGGAATTTATCCTGTAGGGAAAGCCCATGAAGAACTATCAGCACATTTTATGCAGAGTAGTAATGTGATCCAATTTCCATTTTTGATAGATCATTCTGGCACCTGTACAGAGGGTACATTTTAAGAGGACAAGATAAGTCTGAAAGGAAAATAGATGAAAGATTGAGCTAGCACGATGGTGGCAAGGAAAGAGAAATATTTAGAAGGTAAAATCAGAGTAACTTGGGGATTGACTGGATGAAGGAAAGGGTGAACATGGAGACTAGGATCTGCTTACCAGCTGCTGACTATAGAAAGCGGGAGGCTAGGTGGAGCCATTTGCCATGGAAGGCAGAGAGAGCAGACCTGGAGCAATCTACACTTTTTGGGTGGCAAGGATGCAAGTGCTTCCCATGGACACAAGGATGCAATGGAAGGTAAGCATGTTCAAGCCATCTTGATGGGACCTGCCTAAGAAAGCGGCCCATGAGGAAAGGGAAGCTCAGGAGTTAGAGACTGTGGGATAGACTGCCAAAAGCAAGAGCTGAGGGTCTGGACCCCGAAGTCAGCAGTTGAATGTATCACCCATGTCACTCCCCGAAGGAGTGAACTCCAAAAAACACACAAATGTCCCATGAAAGAGCCAGACAGTGTTAGCTAGGATAGAACAATAGCAGGACCAGTGGCAAAAGACTCTTGCTTCTCTTCATCTAATTGAGAAAGAGGAAGGGACTCTTCCAACACTGTAGGTCCCCTGGATGTGATATTGCTGTTTTGGTATTAAGCTGAGCTGAATCTTCTAAAAACCAAAAATGAGGTATAATTACCTAAATGAGACTTTTTACGTAGCTGAAAGTGACCAGAGTGGAATCTACCCAAGATCTTGTTCAACAGTGAGAGCGGAGGGGTGTGTCGTTGCTATGGTCTGAATGTTTGTGTCCACACCCACCCCTGCCCCACCAAATTCATGTGTTGAAATCCTAATGCCTGATGTGAGGTAGCAGGATGTGGGACCTCTGGGAGGCGATTAGGTCATAAGGGTAGAGGCTCCATGAAGGAGATTAAAGCTTTTAAAAAAGAGACCCCATAGTTCTCCCTAGCCTCTTCCACATGTGAGGACACAGCAAGAAGACGCCAACTATGAACCAGGAGGAGGGCCCTCACAAGAGAATGCAACCATGCTGTCACCATGATCTTGGGCTTCCCAGCCTCCAGAACTGTGAGAAATAAATGTTGTTTATAAGCCACCCACTGTGGTATTTTGTTATAGCAGCCCAAACAAACTAAGACGGTCACGATTGAGAACAACGTTTAGAGAAAAACGAAACCAATTCCTCCTTGTCTTGTTCCACCTGAGTTTCTTCAACTAAGTTCACCCCATTCTTAAAAACAGTTAGACTAATATCTCAGTGCTCCTTAGTCACATAAGGTAAGGACAATTATTCATGAAAATAGATATATATCTATTTCATATAGTCATCTTGATAATGACAATTTACTTTGGCTGACCTTGTCACGTCTAATTAGATCATTATCGTTTTTATCTCTTAAGTGACTGATGAAGTATTTGTCTAGTAAAAGAAGTGGCAGCTGCTCTATTGCTTTTCTGTGGTTTGCTTGTGCTGGCGTTTAGTTTAATCTTCAGTTTCTTTGTAGGAATCTGCCTAATCCACTTGCTCATCTTGTAAGGCTTAGTTCAAGTAGATATAATAATTCATAAATGCAATTAACATGGTGCAAGTAACCTACAACACACCAGTCACAATACTCTGAAAGCAAATAAGTGAAAGGGTCAAGGTCAAGCCCTCCTGCCACATACACACATGGTGGAGCTCCCACTCTTGCCTTAAAACGCTTCAAAGACGTAACCATCTGATACACAGTAAAAGCACCAGTGTCAATATGTGTGTTCATCACTAGTAAAGCTTAATTTTAGATGAAAACAATCGGAAGCTCTAACATTTTCTGCCCACCTCCGGGGGGTCATCTCTCACACCGCCCTGGGAGTGTGCGTGTGCCTGGAGACCACTGCTGTCGTCCACTCTCTGGTCTGCAGACCTGTCCCAGCATCAGTCAGGCCAGGCTCAGGTGCCCACCAGCACTCCAGCTGCTTTCTCTTTACTGCCCTCTGCCCCTTCAAGGTCCTGCTGACTCTCTTCAGAAACCCCTGGATGTTCTCAAGGAGCCCACACTGCATGGCAGTTTCCCCCCTTTTAACCTCAAAATACAAAATTCTGATTACTTTTCCTGGGACGTGAGAGTGAGGAGTGGGAGAGAGATGTCTCTGTGACTCAACTGTGAGTCATCCTTTCGAAGGGTACCTTGTGTCTCTCCATGAAGTTCAGACCAGAGACCAAGGATAACTCCTGAGTGGGCATCTGCAACATTCGGAAGCAGCAGTCCTTGAAGGACTGGTCTTGGTGAGGGCCCAGTAGATGGACCCAAATTAAGGCTCCAGTTCTGGGAAAAGATTGTAATGTACTTATTATTGCTTATTAAGCAAGCAACAAGGATTCTGGCTAGGTTGTACAGGAGGTTGTGCAGTGGCAGTAAGGACTTTCTCTTGAACCTGGCTTAAACTTTGTTCCTTTAAAAGTTTCTGAACTCTTTTCTACCCGTTCAGTCTTCTTGATGCCCTCAGCTTCCATCCTCCATATTGATACTCCCTTTTGATCCCAGTATTTTGCTAATTCCCTGAGGTTACCTCACATAATTCTGCTTACTCTTAAAAAAAACACCATCTTTATGATCTTTTCTAAGCTACCTTTATGCTGGGACTCTTGGTAATATTTTATATACTCCAGCTTGCCTCCAAAGTCTCCCACCTCTCCTCTCCTATCCTTGAGGATATTTTTGTCGCTCTCATAGGGAAATGTATCTTTTATTCTGGGTCCAGATATACGTCTGTCTTTTTCCATGGATATATGGTATTTTGAACTGTGTTATACATACTTAAGATTTTTTGTTTGTTTGTTTCATATAGCTCTTTCATACCTTTTTGTGCACATACATAAGTAAAGAATTGTGGAATAATAAAAAATAATCAGTGGAAGAATAAAAAGTAAAAAACAATAAATAATACCTTTGGAGATAGCATAAATTATTGGGGTATTTTTACAAATTAAAAAGAGGTAAGAAGAGTAAAGATAATGTGTAATTTTGGCAAATTTCATCACATTATCACGTGCAAAATGTTGTATGAATTCTAATCTATTTTTCCCTCAACCCAATTTAGGTATCAAATGCTATTTCCATTTTGGTGCTACAGTGAAATGGATGTGAAATGACACTATGGGGATATATATATATATCCCCATAGAATATATATATTCTCTATTTAGCTGTATATTTACTACATATATTTAAAATATATAGAAGAATATATGTAGATTATATATTCTCTAACTGGACAGAGAATATATATATTCTCTATTTAGCTGTATATAAATCTACCAATCTATCCCATCATTCTTGCAATCCTATCCCATGCTTGCCAACATCCCTCCACATACACACACTGAAATAATTGTCACCAACTGTATTCAAGTAAGAAATTTCATGCAACACTCAGTCCACTCAGGCTAGTAGAATTTCCTAGTTAGGCACTTATAATTCATACTATACATGAATATAAGTATATATTATATTATAATATAATATAAGTCATATTAACGTTGGTAAAAATTTTCTCTATATGCCTCTGGTGAGCTGTTACTTAATTGCCATCCTTCATGTAACAACTAAATAAACCATGGATTATTTTTCAATTTTAAAGTTTGTTTTTTTTTGTTTTTTTTTTTTGGTGAGGAGATCAGCCCTGTGCTAACATCCGCCAATCCTCCTCTTTTTTTGCTGAGGAAGACGGCCCTGGGCTAACATCCGTGCCCATCTTCCTCCACTTTATATGGGACGCCGCCACAGCATGGCTTGCCAAGCAGTGTGTCGGTGTGCGCCCGGGATCCGAACCAGTGAACCCCGGGCCGCCGCAGCGGAGCGCGCGCACTTAACCGCTTGCGCCACCGGGCCGGCCCCTAAAGTTTGTTTTTTAATATGAACTAAAAAATTGAATACATAAACTCAAGTTGCCAGGTCTATCTATGTATCACATGTGTTATTAGTTTCTATGATTTCGTTCCAGAGCAGTAATTTAAGCAATATTCTTTAGTGTAGTCAATTCTCCCACATTCATCAATTTCTTTTTTAAAAAATCTAAAGAATGAGAGGTTAAAAATGTTATTTCTAGATTATTTTAACCAAAAAAGATGCATGAAGAGCAGAAATTCTACTTTCAGAGACAGGAAATGCTATACTACCTGAGCTTCCAGAACTTTTTCTCCTTCATGTAATTTATCATTAGTCAAGTAAAATGACTGCAAAACTCACTGAGCTTTCAAACTCCTTTACTATTTAAAAGGAGCCATATAGTGTGTGCTATTGGTGCCCCACAGGATTAGGTTGAAGCCAGGCTCCAGCTGAGACCACATCCTTGCTAAGCTCCTTGCCCTACCCTCTCCTGCTTCTCGTATTGGGAACACTCCCCCAATAAATCATTCAAACAAGAATCCCCATCCTGGGCTCTGCTTTGCACCAACTGACTTAAGTCCTAAGCAAGAAATTTCTCAAAAAGAACCATTACTCCCTGCGTCACCTGCATTAAACCTCAGAAATTGATGCTATCCTGCTTGGTATTTTATATATAATGTATAAAAATTTATTTCATAGCTATAATATTATTTAATATCTATAGTATTATTTAATATTTAAGACATCAGAGGATCTTAGTGTAGCAATGACCTTCTAGAGAAATTTCTTACTCTTTTTTTTTTTTTATTAAGTAGCAAAAGCTTTCACTGATGTATTTAGAAGTGAGTAAGGTAGAAAGGATGCATCAATTAAAAATATTCTGCTTTGAGTAGCAATTAGACTGTATACGTAAGCAAGAATTCTGCTGCTAACAGAGGATCAAAAATACATCTCTGTAAAATTTTTAGACAACAATAGTGGTTTCCTAGGCTGTTCTTCAGCCTGTAAGTAGCTTCTAACTCTATGCTAGCTATACAGAACATTTAAAAGTAGTTATGGTGTCTGGTCAAGCCAGAGAAAACAGGATGATAACTAATCACCTGAAACCTGGACTGAATTCTCAATGTTGTTTTGATGGTTCAGCCCTCCTCTGAGCTATCAAGTCCTTTTACAGAAGGAAAGAAATAATGTGTAGCCAATTCTCAGCGCTCAGCTTTAATGAAAGGACTATCCATTCCACAAATATTTATTGAGTTCTTGCTATGTGCATAGCACTTTGTTAGGTACTGTGTAGAACCTGGGGGAGTAAATAGGCTAGTGGGACACCAGAGATACGCACAAAACCAAGAAACTGTATTTGGCTTTGGAATGTCACGCTATGGAGGACCCCAACCCATGTCAATCTGTAAACATGTCTACCTTCTCTGCCTTCCTCATTCCTCCCTTCTCAGTTCTATTTTCTATCACATGTTACTTTTTTGTTTGTTTGTTTTACTCTTTCTGTGGCATCCTGAACTCCTGCTTCTCCTTTCATTCTGTGCTTCCTCTCCATGATAACCCATCCAGCTCTCTTCCTTTTATACTTTCTAGGGGCAAGAGAATAAAAATAAATTAAGCTATTTGGTCTAAAAAGACATCACAAATTGTCTAGCCAGGGATGAAGAAGGTGGTACAGCCTAGATTCAGTGAAAATCACCCATCTGCAAGAAAGCCAAATGCTTCTTTTAACATTCCTGAACTCTGCAACTATCAAAGACGGATCTAGTTCTTTGGCAGAATGAATGAGCCCAGGTAATGTCTTCTTATATATTTATAAGAATTTATAAATATATATATTTATAGAGTTTATAATATATAATAATATAGAATTTATAATATATAATAACATAGAATATAGAATAATAAAGAATTTATAATATATATATTATATATATTGTGAACTGTTACAGAGTTCACAAAATTCTTTCACATACGTTACTCTATTTAATCTTCTCAACAATTTTGTGAAATTAGCCTGCTACATCAGAGGAAACCGAGGTTTAGAGAGGTTAAGTGGCTTGTCCAAAGTCACCTTATAATAAGAGAAAAGCCAGGGATTGGACCAAGTCTTTCAAACCTTTCAACTACTCCAGCATTACCTCTCTCAAGCCTGTGAGAGCCCTAGATTCCTTAAAGTGTTTTTTCCTACCGTTCCCCTTCCACTTCTCAACTTCAATCACTACCTAAATCAGCAATATAATTGTCCTTCAGAAAAGCTAGTCTTTGGAATATTACAACATACTTCACCCTCTGTACCACCCAGTTCTTTAGAAGATTAGACAGATAATATATGGACCATCACTGTAGGGACAGTAATTACATTAGCTACCTTCTTTTCTCTCTCCACTTGGCAGGTAATGATGCTGCAAGACACAATATTTTACTGACCAAAATGGTCTGTAGAAACTACCAGAATTAAAATAGAGAAAATTGATGTAAAGCATGTCTTGCTAGGATGCATACACTGTTTTGGTTTTGTTGTTGTTTTTTTTTTTTAAAAAAAAGCACTCCAGTGTACTTACTATAAGAGGGGGAGAGAACTTGCATGATGAAACATGTTTGGGTCTCTGAGTGGGTGCCTTATTTTGGTATCTGTTCCATGACTTAACTGTTTGTTTTCTCATATGTATAATGAAGGGGAGGGAGATTAATATTCTCAAGTCGAATCAGTCATGGGAATCACTTGGGCATCTTTTTTCAGGACGGTATCTTAGTAGTATACATGGTCTTGTACATTACATCAATGTTCTTATGTATTATTCGTTGATGACCAATGCCTAGATCTATTGCTACTGATGACCATTGTCTATATCCATTGACTCATTAGGAGTTACAGAATGGTGATATTTTAATTTCAATATTCCTTCTAACACTATTCAAAAAGCTGAAAAAATGTAAAAACACATACATAAGAAATGGTGTGTATAACAATAACCAAACACAAAAAATTAGTACTTAATTCTTTTTTTAATTTACAACCTCATCTAAGCCAGGGGTTGGCAAACATTTTCTGTGAAGGGCCAGATGGCAAATATTTTAGGCTTTACACAGCCTCTGTTGCAAGTACCTAATTCTTTCATTGTAGTATGAAAGCAGCCATAGACAATATATAAATGAACAGGTGTAGTTTATTGTACTCTAATAAAATTTTATTTATAAAAGCAAGCGGCAGACTGGATTTGACTTGAGCGCCGTAGTTGGCTGACCCCTGCTATAAGCCAAAGCTTTTGCATTTTTGGACACAATTTTTTATTTTTAACTTTATATGATGGGCAATTCCAATCTTATACAAAAGTCGAAAGAATAATATAACGACTTCTCAGTATCCATCACCCAGTTTCAACAGTTATCAACCTAGGGCTAATCTTGTTTCATCTAACTCCTTACCCATTTTCCTTCTTCTGAATTATTTTAAAGCAAATCCTTTTATTTTCTTTATAAATATTCATATTGATTTCATCTATGAATATTTCAGTAAGTATCTCTAAAAACATATCCACAATATAATTACCACATCTAACAAAATTAACAATATATATTTTTAAATGTGTGTGATCGAATCAGGAGCCTAACATGATCCATTTTCAATTGATTCATTGGTCTCTTAAGTCTCTTTTGCTCCATGGTTTCCGCCTCTTTTTTTCACCCTTTCAATATATTTGATGAAGAAACTGGATTATTTGACCTACAGAGTTTCTCATAGTCTCGATTTTGATTATTGAATCCTCTGTTCTCTACATCTCCTGTGAATTGAAAGTGAGACATAGAGACTTGATGAGATTCCAGTTTAAGTTTTTGGATAGAATTCTTTATATGTGGTGTTGTGTACTTACATCAGGAGGCCCATTTTCTGTTGTTTGCAGCTATCAATGATCATTAAGAGCGACAGAACAGTGATTTTCTAACATTCTTTCTTTACTTACTAGCTGCAATACTTATGTAAAGAGAAATTGTCCCTAAATAGTGATTTAATTTCCCTGATAGCATTGGTAAACGAAAAGCCAATTGAATGCATTATTTTCTCCTTTATTTGGCAGATTTTAAAATAATTAATTGTTTCTCTAACATCCCACAAAGGTGACCAATTAATTTCTTTTTAATGGGCATCTCCTTAAAGTACAGATGCCCAGACTCTAACACAGACCTATTGAATCAGAGTCTCCAGAGGTAGGACCTGGCCTCTGCATGTTTAAAAATATTCCTGAATGATTCTGAAGCATAGTCTACAATCCAGCCATTGAGAATGTCTGGACCAGATGACTGCCTAGGTCCATCCCAGCGCTACCATTCTGTAAGTTTATAATGTGCAATTAATTATAGATTGCTTATATCACTACCCTTGTTCTCCTCTCTCTAACCTGGCTGGTGAAATGGTACCAACCACGTGTTCGGACAACATCCAGACATTCTCAATAGAGTGGCAGCCAGATCCTTCAGATAGCTGCACTACTTGTCAGGATTACTTCTCTTTTCCACCTGAAGGATGGAGGTTGGTACCTTCAGAGTTACAAAGAGTTCAGGGTGTCCCTGATGTTCTTCAGTTCTCTGATTCCACACTCCCAGAGATCATAGGCACATGGATTAATCTCTTAAATTAACTACAGTCTTAAATTCACTTGCAGAGCCAGCTCTTCTTGCCATGACATATCCATGAAGGCAACAGACAAAGGTGAGATTCAGGGGCCAAGTCAACAACCCATAAAGGCAGTCTGATTGTCTGCCTATTGAAACATAAGAAAGATGTTTATTGGCATCTAGGGACAAATCCGTTAAAATCCTGCCTCTCTCACTTCTATGTGACTCACAGCAAGTTACCTAATCTCTTGTGCCTTGGATTCATTGCCTCTAAAATGGGGATAATAATAGTAACTATTTCATTGAGTTAATCTGAGGATTAAATAAATTTAATATATATAAAATGCTTAAAACTGTTTTGCACTTAGATTACTAATCACTATTATTATTTAGAACCAGGAATGTCAACTTTGTAGTGACTTAAAATCAATAACAGGATGAATAGATACAAACTGACCACAAATTTTTGCTTTCAAAAAACTTGACTAATATTTCAGCATCTTCAAGATCAAGAACAGAGTAGAATATAATTCTCCTTTTCACATTATAACAGTGGCCATATGAATACTACCAGCTGGAGGGTCACAGTATCCACAAACCTTAGTAAAAATTGGTTCAAACCACCATCACTCCCCTAATCCCACAGTTTACGAGAGTTCAAGTCTCCCCCCCACAACACAATACTTTTTGCAACTTCACGTGATCACCTCAGACTACAGCCTCTTGCTTTTAAAGTACATTCCGTATACAATGTCATATCGATCTAGGCAAGAAATGCTGCCCTTTCTTCAATTTACACTTACTCCTACAGAGCATTCATGAAATTAATGGGCTTTGCTGGTAATTTGGAGGAAAGATGAAAGAGAAGTTTAATTTACATCAGTGAAAACCAGCCCCCATGGTCAGTAGATAGAGCCATCCTGAACTATCCTTTGACTCAGTACTGTCCAATAGAACTTTCTGTGATGATGGAAATATCCTACTTCTGCACTGTCTAATACAGTCATTACTAGCCACATGTGGCTTTTGAAAACTTGAAGTATGGCCAGGGTGACTGAGTAATTCAATTTTAGATTTATTTAATTTTAATGTATTTAAATTTAAATAGCCTTATGTGGCTAGTGGCTACCATATTTATAGCACAGCTCTGGTCCTGTCCCTGTAGCCTCATGGGCTTTTTACCCTATTGAGTCCCAGACTCTCTCCATCTTTCTTGCTCTTCTCATCATCTTTTTGGGCCTCCCCTTAATTCATGCCAACCAGTTTGTCCTTCTACCATGATGCCTTAGCACCTGCTGACAGCTATGTCTTTGGATCTCTACTTACTATGTGACTCTTGACAAGTTACTTAATCTCTTTGTGCCTGAGACTCGTTGCTCTAAAATGGAGAAAATAATAGTAAATATCTCATTGAGTTAAACTGTGAATTAAATAAGCTAATATATATATATAAAGTGGAATACATATCCCAAATGGGCTTAGCACAGGTCATCCCAAAGAAAGACATTTTCACACCTAAAAGGAATTCTGATTATAAATGCTAAGAAATAAAATTTTCACCTTGTTACACAGTTGTAGGCTGCACTGTCCAATGCATTAGCCACTGGCCACATGAAGCTATTTAAATTTTAATTAATTAAAATTAACATTTGGTTCCTCAGTTGCACTAGTCACATTTCAAGTGCTCAATAGTCACATGTGGCTAGTGACTATCATATTGGACATGGCAGGTATAGGAAAGTTCTATTGGACAGCAGCAGAACATTACTATTATCTCCTTCTACATAAACTCAAGAGAGAAGAATTGCCACAGTAGGTTGGAAAACCAATTAAATTGGGGGAAACCAATCAATAGCAGGTATGTCCCCTTTATCAATCTCACTCTCTCATTCTTGCCAGCCAATCTGTATTATCACCTTTCATTTTTCTCTTTTACTACTTCCTCTCTCATCTCAATAGTACTAATAAAATATATTTAATAAATACCAACAAAATATTGTAGACCTAATTTTCAGTGTTATCAAGAATACTTTCTTCAGAATTTATTTTCTTCTAAATCTTCACAGCAAAGGAGATTATGTCTTTCCTTTTATTAATACTGTGTCATATCTGGCAAAACTCCAGGCATAATCCTGTTCATTTTCTGCAGCCATAGCGCAGCCAGGCACAATAGATAACCTAATGAACCTTTTTTACTTAGTCCTATTTGCTCATAGGTTGGCAGAACCTGACATGAGATGGTGAAGGGAAGAGAGGATCCATTGTGTGTGTGTGCGTGTGTGTGTGTGTTACACAGTGTTCACACCCATGTATATCTTTTGTCATTAATTATAGTTGATAGGAACTTGTCTGGGCAGTTAATGAAAGTTCTCCCATTAAGCTGCTGTTCTCTTGGGCCTCAGCTCCAAAGGGAAATGTTATCATTAGTACATGATGGAAACTTTCTTCCAGTTTACAGAAGCTTATCCTAAGAGCACACAGTATTGCTCTGGATGTTGTTCTGAGTCTTGACTGCCAGAATACTCCTGTTTTAATCTTGGTGAGAGCACAAATAAAGAGAAGTACACTTGGTAGAGAAAAGGTTAATATGGTCCATCATCCTGAAGAGTATTTAGTTAGTGCTTGTTTTCATTAGAAGAAAATAAAAACAAATAAATAAAAGTATTTTAATATACTATTAAAATAAATAATGAAAATAAAAACAACTCACTACTTATCTTTGAAAAAATTTAGCCACATATTTTGAGTGTTTTATGTGCAAATGGAAAAGGATCCGGATTCAAACCCAGGTGGTTTGAATCAGACTCTGTCAATCCTTACAGATTATGTGACCTTGGGCAAGCCACTTCTCTGAGCCTTTGTTTTCAGACTTCTCTAAACCTCGGAGTTCAGGTCTCCCTCCCTTCCCTCTCTGGGTTGAAGAATATCTTAAGTCAGTTTCTCCAGAAACAGACTCTGAGATACAGATTTACTAGCAAGAGTTTTATGGAAGAATGCCCTTGAGAACACCTGTTGGAAGTAAGAAAAGCAGTGTTGGGCAGAGGGAGAAATTGGGTTACAATGGATTGCAACAGAGTCCTTAGCTGATTCTGTGGGAGCTCTGGAGTTGAGATAGCTCTTCAAACTTGTCCCAGATGGAGACAAGCGGGCCTGGCCTTTGAACTCCCAATTGAACAGTCACGCCATGAGGGCTGTCCTTTGGCTAATGGCAATTCACAGAGAAGGATGCGAGCTGCCAGGGCTCCCAGTAGCTGGGGAAATGAGTGGCCAGGTCTTGAAGGAAAGATCTACTATAGAGAGGAAAACCCATCTCATTTGCTGCTCCAGGGGTAGTATCCATTTCATTCAGGTATGTGGGCTGCCCTTCACGACCCAGCCAAGGCAATTGTAAGAGTCCATAATGAACCACCTGTCTTAGTGAGGGGTCCCCTAGAAACAGACCCTGAGATGGGGATTCCTGTTAAAGTGATTTATTAGGAAATGTTCCCAGAACAAACCAGTAGAGAAATGAGACCAGGAAAGGAAGGAGGCCAGCAAGGGTATTAGGCAAAGTCCTACAGCTGGTCACTTTGGCTCAATTCTACAGGGAAGCTTTGGAGACAGTATAGGTACTTCCTCAGAGTTGTCCCCAACATGGGGCAAGGGAGCTTGCATATTTAAACCCCTGCATCCATCAGCCATTGGTTAGGGACTTCCTCCAGGAGAATTTAAATTCCCAGGCACTCCCAACTCCCCCAAGTGTAGGCAAATTGGATTCCAGTCACTTGGGGTAACCCTTCAACCAAGACACAAAAGCTGGCTTACAGGGAAAGTTTCTTCTTAGTTCATCCTATAAGTGGATATTAGTGATCTCCCCAATGCAATAACTTTCTGAATTGCTTTTAAAAGTGATTTTAAAGAGCTTTTTACAATGATATCCAATACAAGTATTTATGAGGTCATACTCCTGGTAATAATTATTATAACTGTAGGAAATTTTTTTGCCTCCTTTAAAAATTAACTTATTCCTATCAGCCTGTAAGATTCATGTTAAGGAGGGTCATTTCAGGCTAATCCCACATTCCCAAATGAGGTTTATTGTTCAAAATTTAAAAACTGAAAGAGAGACTCAATAGGAAACACTATAAGGACCTGGATATTAGGCAACTCCTTTTTTTATGGGGGACAATTTGACAGCACCACTCTTGCTTTACAATGATAAACAAAATTAAAGGAAGCCAATATTAACCACACTTAAGTGTTGGTGCCCATGTGCACACAAGCTTTATGGGACCTGCTGTAAATAGGCTTTCTTTCTCCACCTTTTTCTTAGTGTCTTCTATAACTTTATTGATCCTGTCTACAAGTATAATACTAAATGCATTTCTATACAAAGGCTAAGGAAAAGGGTTTATTCTCTTTCACTATGTGACCATTTTGAGGAAATGACCTAGGTATGATATCAAGTAGCAACTTCAATGTCATACTGAGAATGAAACGCTCTGTTGATATTTTACTTAATCCTTATTATAATTTATTCGATGTGTCTAGATGAGAGAACTATATATACTTTTTAAAAACATAATTTATAAAAAAATCATAAACCATTTAAATTAAAAGCAATTTATAAAACATTTTGCAAAGACTATTTTGTGAGGCCATTAGGTTAGAAATGACTAATGAACTAGCTTTTTGTTTATGTTGCCCAATAGGTAAAGTGTGGAAAGCATAAATATATCTACATTTGGTCAGGTACATACAATTTAATAGTATTCAAGGATTTTACAAGAAAGATTACAATTTAAATTGGAAGGTATTTAGGATTACCTGTAACTGGAGAATTAAATTTTTTGCTTAATTTGCTTAACATTCTATTGTTGGAATATTTGCTTTGTTTCTAAATATCTTATTACTAAGATTATAAATTACTATGAAACATGCACACAAAAAAATTAATCACTAAACAACTGCAGTGGGCTCAGATAATTTGGCCCTGTTATAACTCAAATTTCTTATCTTCAGAAAGGAGAGACACAATGTCTTATCGCCTGTGTTTTATCTGATTTTGATTGGGAATTCCAGCTATGTTTCTTATTCTGTTGAAGACACACTGAAACCAGACAAAGGATTTCAAGGTAAAGAACAGGAAACGGGTATTGATTTCCTTTATCCACCCCAGTCTCTTCGTATCTTTTTGTATCGTACTATGATGGATTAGGCGGATAGACCAGAAAATGTTTTACATTGCTACCGATTTGATGGGCTTTGGAAAAAAAAGGATTTGAGGCCTATGCTAGTAAAGAGAAGAATCCTTAAAATCAGGTCTGGGTCAGTGTGATAAGTAGCAAGGCATATATTCCCCACATCTGAAGGCCCCAAACCTCCAACCTAATATCTTACTTAGCTCTCTTAGCTGTCTCTTACTAAACACACACACATACACACACACACACACCTTACTGAAATAAATACTGCTACTTTTCTTAATCTAAGATTTCTTTTGGCCATGTCTGTCTTTCCTTTCTCTGGAGCGAATATGGTCATCAAAATTATGCTTTCTCATTCTCACCTATAGTCTTCTAGGTCAGCATTTCTCAAAATGCAGTCCATGGAGAGAGTGTGTCCAAATCATCTAGGATAAAATGCAGATGCTAAACCAATTGAAGCAGAACCTTAGGGAGGGGGCCCAGAAATCTGCATTTCACCACCAGAGTCTTGTGCATATTTAAGTTTGAAAGTCATGGCTACAGTTTGCTATATAAGATTTAAATGCTAAATTGAATAAACCAAAGTACGGCCTTTCCAAGAGCTATTTGACACTTGTAAAAAAAGAAAAATACAAGATCAAGTGGAGGAGGTACACCAGTTTCCCTGGCCTCTGGATCATCCCAGCTCCCTCCTCCCTACTCCTTTAAGGGCTGTCTCATCCTTCTTTCTCAGCAGTAAATTATTTACAACATAATTAAGCAGTTATTGTCTAAATGTTTCCTGCCCCTCATCCTATCCCATTCCACCTTTCTGTTTTCTCCTGACATTCTCTTTCTCACTCCCTTTAGGAGAGTGAAGTTCAACGAATTGAAAAACTAAAAGCAAAATAATTATAGTAGAAATGTAACAGTAGAAAGAACGGCTCTCAACCAGATACGGTCAGGGGCACTTGTACAGGAGGTAGTCTGTTTTAGCCTCTCTCCATTCCCACCTCCCCTGTTGCACTTGCTCCTCTCCAGAAGCCAGCCAGCCACCAGAAGGATATCCCCAAAATAGCAAGCCACCCAAATTTCCTTCTGGACCAACACATCTCAGCGGCCATACCTTTTGTTTTTCCCTTCTTCCCGTAAAAACTTTTCTGTTCTGCCTTCTAGGTGAACAAACAAACAACACATTAATCACTAAGAAAATTTTCTATTTTAGTATTTCTCATTGTGCATATATATTTTTTCTTTTTAAATTAACTTTTTTGAAGTATAATTACGTAGAGTAAAATTCAACCATTTTAAGTGTACAGTGCAAAGGGTTTTGACAAAACACCTGTGCAAGCATCTCCATAATCAAGACATGTAACATTACTCAACACCCCAAAGAGTTTCCTCCTTCCCCCTTGCAGTTCATCTCACCCCACCCCTGACCTCCCAGCCCCAGGCAACCACTGCTTTTGGTCACTATAGATAAGATTTGCCTGCTCTAGAGTTTCATATAAACGGAATCGTACCATGCGTACTATTTGTGTCTAGCTTTTTTTCTCTCAACGTAATGCTTTTGAGGTTCATTCATGTTGTTGCACATATGAATATACCACTGTTTGTTTATCCAGTGTGCTGTAGATGGACATTTGGGCTGTTCCCACTTTGAAACTGTTACCAACAAAACTGTTATCACCATTGTGTACAATTCTTTCTTGACCATATATTTTCATTTCTCTTGGGTAAATACCTCAGAGAGGAATTACTGCTTCATATGGCAAGTTTATATTTAACCTTATAAGAAGCTGCCAAACAGTTTTCCAAAGTGGTTGCATCATTTTACATTCCTACCAGCAATGTATAAGAGTTCCAGGTGTACCACATCCTCACTAACACTTAGTATTGTCAACCTTTTCAATTTTAGCCACTTGGATAGGTGTATAGTGGTATCTCATTGTTATTTTAGTTTGCACTTCTCTGATGACTAATGATGACAAGCATCTTTTCATGCGCTTTTTATTCCCATTCATATAGTTTCTTTTCTGAAGTACCTGTTAAAATCTTTTGCCCATTGTAAATAGGTTATTTGTCTTACCACACACACACAGTACTTTTGATACTGAACTCAAAGGATAGATTCTGATGGTAGGCATCAGACATAGTGATAAAGGGTGAAGTCTTTTTTGTGTATGGGAGATGGAACTTGACCTTATATAAGCTGCAAAGTACTGGAACCTAGTATTAATAGTGCCCCTGCTTGGTTTGGTATAACATAGTGATTAGGTACACAAGCCAGAGTCCCTCAGCCTGGGTTCACATACTGGCTCCACCATTTACTAAATGCATGACAATAGGCAAGATGCCCAATCAATCCGCTTCAGTTTCCTCTGTTGTAAAATGGGGCAATGCTTACCTCATAGGTTTGCTGTGATATTTAAATGAGGTCATTTAAACATTTTGAACAGTCCAAATACAGCGTGAGCATTCAGTCAATGTTTGCTGTTCTCAGGATGAAGAATCTGAGTTTTGTTCACTAAGGTGCTCACCCAACCACATTCTTTCCAGAATCCTTATCCATACGGCATCATCTCTCTCCTCCAGCCCCCAATTCTGTTTCTGCAACTGTTTTCTAGATAAGCAGTATCTGGAGATTTATTTTCCTCTTGCTCTCAGGTGATTTGTAAAAGCAATGGTAGAGAAAGAGGTACTGTGAAGGTAGGTAGGAAGGTAGGTATTACCTGATTGGTTTTAAATTTTATATGAATTTATACCCATTGGTTCCTTGGAAGTCTGATTCTTTTTAGAATATTTTAACAAAGTCCTGAGATAACCTAAAGCTCAAGTGAAGGAAGAGAAACTAGACTCATCCTGGCAGGAGGGTTAGAGTAACATTTGACAGTCAGATTATTTTCTTTCAGGGCAGAAAATTAGTTGCCTCCAAGACAAACAGAGGAAGTGAAACTTTAACAACTTTTGGCTTTGAACTTCAGGAAGCCCTAAAAATTCCTGAAAGCACATATTAAATGAAAAAGAAAAAGAGAATTAAGATGTATTAGCTTAGTATAATAAAAGACAAAAACCACATGATCATTTCACTAGACACAGAAAAAGCGTTTGAAAAAATCCAACATTCATTCATAATAAAAACTCTCAAACTAAGAATAGAAGAGAACTTCTTCAACCTGATAAAGGGCATCTATAAAAAACCCACAGCTAACATCATTCTTAATGCTGAAAGACTGAATGCTTTCCTTCTAAGATCAGGAAAAAGGCAAGGATGTCTGCTTTTGCCAATTTTATTCAACCTCGCACTGGAGTTTCTATAGCTGATGGAATAAAAAAATTTCTTTTTTAAATTAAGGGCATCCAGATTGGAAAAAAAGAAGTAAAACTGTCTTTATTTGCAGATGACATGACCCTATATGAAAATCCAAAGGAATAACAAAAATTTTACCAGAACTAATAAAGGACTTGAGCAAGATTGCAAGATCAGTATACAAAAATTAATTGTATCTCTCTATGCTGGCAATGAATAATCATAAATTGAAATTAAGAAAACAATTCCTTCACAATAACAGCAAAGAGAATTAAATATTTAGGAATAAATTTAACAGAAGAAATGCAAGACTTGTACACTGAAAACTATAAAACATCATTGAAAGAAATTAAACAAAACCTAAATAATTGGAAAGAATTGCATGTTCATGGAATGGAAGAATAAATATTGCCAAGAAGGCTATTCTTCTCATATTGATCTATAAATTCAATGTAATCTCTATCAAAATCCTACCAGAGAGGCTGGAAAAATGAGTATCCCTGTTAACTTGCCCTGTAACTATTATGGGGCCCAGGGATGAGCGTACAAATGGAAATCCCAGACACAGCCTACTGTCTTCTCTTCCCCCCCCCCCCGCTTTGTCTTACACCATGAGAGGCCTCATGGGTGTGTGTGCGTGTGCGTTTGTGCGTGTGTGTGTGTGTCCCAGTCCATAGGTACAACTTCCAACCTTTCCTCCCCTGACCCCACCACAAGTAGCTCTCCCTTGACCACCCCTTCAACCTAGGACTGTGCACACTGGAAAGATAGTCCCCTTTCAGGAGGACAGACCTAGGGCAGAGGTCCAAGCTGTCAAGGTTGCTAGGAAAAAGCTCTCTTGGAGCCATTTGGGCAGGGAATTCCACAGTTCTGTTTACCAGAGGCATGGTCTAGAAACAGAAGCATGGGCTCCAGATGGGCTCATCCCCTTGCCCCAGTGACTACTCAGTAGGGAGCCAGAGGTGTTCTCCAAAGCAATGCTTCTTGAATTTACTATGCAAACAAATCACTAGGGATCTTGTTAAAATGTAGATTTACTAGGTCTGAGGTAAGGCCTGATGGTCTGCATTTCTAACAAGCTTCCAGGTGATGCTCTGCTGCTGGTCTGTGGAACACACTTTGAGTAGCAAAGCTGTAAAGCAATGGCCCAGATCAAAGGCTTCGCTGAGCTGGCGCTAAGGGCAGAAATCAGCTGTGGAATGGGAGTGATATCTACAGGAGAGAAATGTTGCTTTAGAATTATCAAGCCTTCATCACCTAGGACCGAGCACATTGGTGATGGCTGATGGTGAGCCAACAAATGGTGTTTGCTATACTGGCTCATGAGGAGTTCATAGTCTAATAGGCAAGTTAGACATAAATAAATAATTGCACGACATTGCATAAAGGGGAATAATAGAGGAACATACAAGTTAAGTAGGTAACATAGCAGAGGTGAGTAACGTCTAGGCAGAGCATTGAGGGATGAAGTGGGCCTCCTAGAGAGCAAAGAGGGAAAGAGGATTCAAGGCAAAGGGAATGATGTATCTGTGGCAGATTGTATTTTCCAAAGATGGCTGCAGCAATATCTCTAGTCCCATAATACCTTCTAGAAGCTTTTCACTCCCCTATCAAGAGGTGAAGTTTAATTCCCTTCTCCTTGAGTCTGAGTGGATTTACGATGGCTTCCATGAGTACAATGTGGAGAAATGACACTGTGACTTATGAGGCTAGATTAGAAATGAGTATGTAGTTTTTGTCTAGTTTTCTTGGGATGCTCACTTTTGGAACCCAGCCACCACACAGGGAAGAAGCCAAGAAGCCCACAGAAAGTTCTGGTGGGAGGAACTGAAATCTCCACCCAGGACTCCCATTGAGCTCCTAGCCAACAGCCAACACCAACTTGCCAGCCATGTGAATGAGCCATCATGGAAGCAGGTCTTCCAGCCTTCCATCAACCTGCTCCAGGTAACACTGTGTGGAGCAGAGATAAGCCATTCCCACCAAGCCCTGGTCAAATTTCAGATTCATGAGCAAAATAAATGATTGCTGTTGTTTAAACTACCAACTTTTGGAGTGGTTTGTTATGCAGCAATAGATTTCAGGAATAGTATCTAAAGGTAAAAAGGTAGGAAACAGTTTGGTATTTTAAAACATGACACAAATAAGGGCATATTTATGTTATAACTCAGCTATTACAAATAAAAACAAAAATATGGGAAATGTTGGGAATGTTGAATTTGTGATGTGGAGGGAAAAAATTTAATAAACAAGCCATTAACAGTGTAAATGTAATGAAGTTGTAGTGTGTAGTCAACCACACTTGGATTAATTATTATTCATGGCTCTGCCAGAAAATGTTCTAGATATGAAAGCAAACATATTATATAACAAAGTTTTCTTGCTGGAAAAAGTAAATTCTTATTGAAAAGAAAATACTAATAATCTCCTATTGCGTGTGCTCCGTAGATGAAGACCAGGTCGACAATTTCCAAAAGAAATCAATTTATAGTTTTTACTAAATTTCCATTTACAAAATGGAAGCACAATATAATTTCAAAAACAAATAAAAAACCCATCTGAATTCTTCTGCAGGGGAAAAGTTTCCATATTCTTGGGATAAAAGTACATAATTCTGACCTGCCATCAATATCTTTGTTTTTCCCCCTAATGCACATATCTAAGAGAACCAACTAAGAGTTTCTGAAAGAGGTAAAATTTATGACTATTCCTTAATGCTGACAACCTTATTTTCCACAGGCCTGAGGAGTGGTGGGTGCACGCTAAAATGAGAGATAAAGATTTAGGATGTACTGAATTGATATGCCAAGATTATTTCCTGGGCTACGGGCCTCCTGAAAAAAATTTTTTTTTTATTCTTTTGACCCTAATCTAATGTTTAGTTGAAAAGCAATATCCCCATGCAGCATGGGAATGTATATTACATTTAGGAGTTCAGAATCAGAGATTCCTGGGATAGAGAGAGCAGGTAACAAATAGCTTCCTTCTGCTCTCAGCTAAGCCGACTTCCCCTAGAACACTGTGTTCAGTTCTTGACTGAACATAGACATATTTTAAGAGAAACATAGACAAATTAGAGTGTATTTGGAAGAGAGTGACTTAAATGGTGAGGGACCACAAACCTGTGTCACATGAGGGACAAATGAAGAAAAGGGGGATATTTGCTTCAGGGAAGAGACAACTTATGGGGCATGTTAGCCATTTTTAAATAATGAAAGAGCTTTCTGGCAGAACAGCTATTAGCATTATTCTGTAGCCCCAAAAACATAATGAGAAAAGATTGGGAGACAATTTAGGGGTGAAGAAAGTCCAAAGATGGAATCGGCTATCAGGAGAGGTAGGAGGTTCCCTCACTAGAGATATTCGAGCAAATTATTTTGAAAGAATTCTAAATCAGATAGTGGTCAGATTGGACACGCTGCAAAATCATTTCCACTGTTGCCAAGAGCTTTGAACTCCTTCGGAGTCCCCTGTACCATCGCCTCTGGGAGTCCCCAGGTATGCTCCCACATGTGCTCATAATACAGCCCATTCTTTTATTCTGGGTCCTGTAAGTGATAAGATTTCCTGAAGCCTATGCAAACCCAGAGGTAATTTGACATCTACCGCTGATGGCCCCAAATAGCTCAGTGCCAATGCCTCCCTGGGCAAGAGTTGCCCCTCGATGTCAAGCTACCATACAGCCGACCCTAGTTCCACTGTACTGTCAACTCCCTCAACACGGCAATACCTGACTTCCTCCCTTTTTTGTGTTATACTGTGCAATTGTTGTTAAGCCAGGACCCCACAATGTCAAATAGATTTTATGGGCAAACAGCTGTTAGTTCTGAGTCATAGACTTTCTTCCCCCTGGACTTCACTAAAAGTCTACAGGGGCCGAGTTGGAATAATCAGGGAGCAACAGATTTTATGTCTTGCTTAAACTTGCATTTATCCAGGGTGATGTGCTCATTGATCTTAAGCAAATTTTCTAGGTCTCCAATCTCTTTTTTCCTTAGGGTCAGTTCTTCTTGGGACACTCTTTGGTCCCTCATTTAAACATCCCTGCTCCTCCCTAAGGGCTTGCTCTATGACCTTCCTACATACCTGACATTCTGAATCTTGGGTTGAGACAGATTAGACTTAAGCTGTGGCCTTGTCTTCTTTCCTTTCCTCTATCTGTCCTCACCCTATATGATTCTATGACTGAGGGGTGAGAGCAGAAAATGAGGAAAATAAAGATAACAGATGAAAAATGTTTCATGGAAGGGGAAGGGAAAAGAACTATGTGGCGTGGATGGCTTAATAAAAATTTTCAAGCGAATTAAGAAAATTCAGTACAACGTTTATATGAATAAATAGTGTGACTGAAAGAAATAGTCCTATAACTTAGCAGTAACAATGTGACTGGTCATCCTCCATAAGATTTCACTGATGAAATCTAGTCTATACATCAGAAAAAAAAATATCTAGCAGCTTACTGATAGTATTTGCAAAACAATTTTTATTACTCATTCAATGCTAATTATAAATTTTGAGAGTCAAATTGAGAATAAATTATATACACATTATATAAAGATATTGACACACACACATCATCTGTATCAATTAGTACTCTCCAACTCATGAGTTAAGAAGCAGCTTGTGAGTGTCGTTGGCAAAGTGACGCTGAGGACAGATGGAGGAGAGAGCGTAAGTCTGCCCTTCACTCTGAACAAGCAGAGAGAGAACACTATTTAGCTCTTCCATCTGAACTTTCCTTAGAGGTGCACAACTTCTTAGGGATGTAGTTTTGGAACATGTTAGGTGAAAAAAGAAGCCAACTCTTTGAATTCTTATGTCTTCTTCAGAGCCTCCTTCAGTGGGCCTCTTTCTCTTACCTTTAAAAGAGAGAAATGATAGGAATTAATAAGAAACCTAATACTCTACTCATTCGAACTTTAAACCTCTGAAGAAGAACTCAGGCATTTGTTTTGATTCTCTGAGGCCAGTCTAACGAAAGTTGGGCACAGCATCGGATTGAATGTATCAACTATTAAGCAAATGCAAATGAAAGAATTAGGGGCAGGATATCAGCTATAATCAAAAGCACAAAGCTTAAGGGCCAGCCCGGTGGCAAAGCGGTTAAGTGCACGTGCTCCGCTGCTGGCGGCCCGGGTTTGGATCCTGGGCGTGCACTGACACACTGCTTGTCAAGCCATGCTGTGGTGGCATCCCATATAAAGTAGAGGAAGATGGGCACGGATGTTAGCCCAGAGCCAGTCTTCCTTAGCAAAAAGAGGAGGACTGGCAGATGTTAGCTAAGGGCTGATCTTCCTCACACACACACAAAAAAGCACAAAGCTTATTTATTTTTTTTGTGAGGAAGATCAGCCCTCAGCTAACATCCATGTCAATCCTCCTCTTTTTGCTGAGGAAGACTGGCTCTGAGCTAAGATCTATTGCCAATCCTCCTCCTTTTTTTCCCCCAAAGCCCCAGTAGATAGTTGTATGTCATAGTTACACATCCTTCTAGTTGCTATATGTGGGATGCGGCCTCAGCATGGCCGGAGAAGCCTGCGTCGGTGTGCGCCTGGGATCCGAACCCGGGCCGCCAGTAGTGGAGTGGGCACACTTAACTGCTAAGCCACGGGGCCAGCCCTAAAAAAGCACAAAGCTTATAACCTAGGTTAAAGTGGAGACGGTGAGCAATAGCATGAGTGAAGGAGGTCATCCAAGTTAGCAAGTCCAAGGCAGATGGACGAACACAAGTCTAGTGTCAAACTATATTCATGAATGTGGAGTTCTGATGACAAAGAGGCAAAGGGAGTGTGCAGCTATGGAGATGCAGGGCTTGGATCACTCTTCAAGAAAGAACTTGCCTATCAGATGTGAGGAGATCAATTAGCAGACAGCTTCCAGCTACAAATGCCTTCAGGACCCATCTTACCTTTTGAGCCAAGGACATGCTCTTCCTGGGGAGTCTCAACAAATGACTAAGTATGACGGACGCACTAGGATCTGGCCATTTCTGCCCAATGTGGGACCGCTTTAGGGGCAGTCTTTGCACTGGAGCTTTTTGTTAGGCTGGACAAGACTGCACTAGAGCTGTGCTGCCATCTGAGGCTCTTCCTACTCAATCCTCCTTCATTCCTCTCTCCTTTCACAGGTGTCAAACCTGCATTGTAGCCTGAAGGATTTCCCTGCCTACTCCTGCTCCCCTTTCCTTTTTTCTTTCATAGATACATAGATAAATCTCTTGCACTTCTAACTTCATCTTGGTGTCTGCATCCTGGAAGACTCAACTGATACAGGGGAGATGCCAGTGTCCCAGGACACAACCTGAATAGGGCCAGACTAGTAAGATAAATCACCAACTGGGGGCCTTGACACTTGGCTTCTCTGATGATGCTACCTTTTCATTTGACCCTGGTGTGACTACTAATCCCAGGGAGCCCAAACAAATTGTTTACCTACAGGGTCCTCACAGTAAGCCCCGGTCAACAGAAAAATATAACAGAATAGATAGAAAGTGAAGTAGAGCAGAAGAGTCTTTATTCTTCTCCATTCACAAAAATTGTGCCCTCCCACGA